>NW_006408663.1:6186111-6189710 GCF_000296735.1 Chrysochloris asiatica | reverse complement strand
TGAGAGAGATGAGGCTTTCCGCAACTTGCAGTTAAACAGCCTTGTGGCCCAGTATTCCGTGTTGTTGTTGGAGCTCCACAATACACTAAGAATTTAAATTCTTAGGCATTTAAATATTTTAATATTTCAATTTTATTATTACTCTAAAATTTCTTTCTGTGACATCAGAATCTCTGCAGTATCTTAAGAAATATTCTTTTGTTATTTTTTTAGACATGATTGTATCTAATAACATCCTGTAACTACAGTTATTCATGTAGTCATTATGCTATTCCACTTTGAGCATCATGCTTGGTAAAGTGGAGAGACAGTGAAAAAGAGGGAAACTCTCAATGAGATGGAATGGCAGCAACACTGGGCTCAATCTAGCAGCAATTGTGAGTCTGATGCAGGACCAGTTTCATTCTGTTGTAGGTAGTGTCTCTATAGGAAGGTCGGAATTTATTCAACAGCAGTTAACAACACAAAAAAATTGCCTTAGGTCCTAAGCAATCCTAAATCAAAGATGTTTCTCAGATCTCTATAAGAATGTTGAGTTAACTCTAATGCTATGCACCTGAATGTAAAAAATAAAATAAATTCTCACAACTGCACAAATAAATAGCATCATGATAAACAAAGAAAGATTGAAGTTGTCAAATACTTTATTTTACTTGGATCCTCTATCAGTACTCATGGAAGCCGTTGTCAGAAGGTAATTCTGCTTTAGGTAGACATTAGGTAAATCTGCTACAAAAACTCTCTTTAATGTCTTAAAGAACAAAGATGTCACTTTGAGTCTAAGGTGGGTCTGACTCAATCCATGGTATTTTCAGTTGCCTCAAATGCATGTGAAAATTTGGCAGTGGATAAGGAAAACTGTAGAAAAATTGATACATTTCATTTACTGTACTGGAGAAAAATATTGAAGCTTCCAAATGAACAAATTTGTGTTAGAAGCAGCACAGTCAGAAATTTCCTTAGAAGTGAGGATGGTGAACGTGGTCTCTGATACTTTAATCATGCTGTCAACAGGAATCAGTCTCTGGAGATGCTCACAGTTCTTGGTAAAGTGGAAGGACAACAAAAACAGGAAGACTTCACACAAGAATTAACACGATGTCAGTGGCAATGTACTTAAATACAACATTGTGAGGATGGTAAGATCAGGCAGTGTTTCGTTCTGTTGTGCTATCAACTCAATGGTACCGAAAGACAACAATGTCTAACAGAAATCTCCAAAACCTATTGCAATTGAGCAGATTCTGACTCATACAGAGCTGTTGAGACAGAGTACAACTGCTCCATAAAGATTTCTGAGCGTCAGGGGTGATGGGACTATGGAGTGGCTCATGGGTTAAACAGCACTCTCTCTCTGCCTTTCAAATGATATTCTCCATACTCCTGTTGAAAGATGCTAAGACAATCATTTTAGATTAATAGTTGCACATTCGTGACATATGGATGAACTAGATTGTATTCCCTGTTATAAAAATAAAGTGATATTGAACTCCCTGAGATTTTTAAACTTCAGGTGCCCCTTTTCTGTGGTTAACTTCTAAACACAGGAAATAGAAATTGTGTTGAATTTTAAGGTGAAATATATAAGATGAATGACAGAACAGAAAAAGATTGCAATAGGTACCCATAGGTATATAATTTCTTTATTTCTTTTTGAGGGCTTGTTTGATCTTGGGAGGGCACAGTCTCACAGAATTAAATATGATCTTGAATCAATATATGCAAACTTATACTTCCTTTCCCACAACTGGTGTGTGATTTTGTAGAACTGTGGTGGCTTATATGTTGCTGTGATTCTGATATTTTAAGTACCAGCAGAGTCAATAATGGTTCAAGGTTTCAGTTTAGCTTCCAGATAAAGACAGATTAGGAAGAAGAAAGGAGGGACTTCTTCTGAATAGTTAGTCACTGAAAATCGTATTAATAGCAGTGAAACATTATCAGCACGAGATGATTCAGTATTGAAACATGATAGAAAGCACCAGAATGTTGTCAGATATAATGCTGGAAGGTTAACTTCTCAGTTAGGAAGGCACTCAGTGTATGACTGGGGAAGAGATGCCTCATCAAAGTAAAGTTGACCATGATGATGTGAATTGAGTAAAGCATTTGAGACCTTCATTTACTGATGGGGAAAAACTTAAAATGAATAGAAACAGCTGTAAAAATCCATTAATGATCAGAATATGGAATGTATAAAGCATGACTCTAGGAAATTGGGAAAGTGTCAAAAATGAAATGGAACACTTAAACATTGATATCCTAGGCATTAGTTAGCTGAAATGGACTGGGATTGGCCATTTTGAATCTAATAGTCACATAATATACTATGCTGGGAATGACACACTAAAGAGGAATGGCATCATAGTCATCATCAAATTAACATATCAACATCTGTCTAGAAGTATAGCAGTGTCTGTGATAGGATAATATCCTTATGCCAGCAAGGAAGATAATGTAATTTATTTTACTTATTATTGTTATTCAACTTTACTCACCAATGACTAAAACCAGAGATGATGAAACTGAAGAATTCTACCAACTTTTTCAGTCTGAAATTCATCAAACATGCAATCAAGATATATTGATAATTACTGGAATACAAAGGTTGGAAACAAAGAAGAAAAGTCTTTGTTTTCCAGTAGTTGGAAAACAAGACCTTCATGAGAGAACTGTGCTGCAGATCACATGATGGAATTTTGTAAGAGCAATGACTTCTTCCTTACAAATACCTTCTTTTTAAGGATTCCTATACACAAGGACTTCACCAGAATAAAAATAAGGAATGAAGTGAACTACAACTCTGAAAAGAGACATTGGAAAAGCTCCATATCATCAATCAAAACAAGAACAGGGGCAGAGTGTGGAACAGACCATCAATTTCTCATATGCAAGTTCAGTCTGATGCTGAAGAATACTAAAACACATCCACAAGAGACAAAATATGACCTTGAAATATCTCATCTGAATTTAGAGATCATCTGAAGAACAGATTTGATACATTAGACACTAAAGACTGAAGACCAGAAGAGTTGTGGGATAGCATAAAGAACATCATACAAGAAGAAAGCAAAAGGTCATTAAAAGATAAGAAAGAAGGAAAAGACCAAAATGGAAGTCAGAATAAACTCTGAAACTCATTTTCCAGTGTAGGGACACTAAAGCAAATGGAAGAATTGAGAAGGTAAAAAGCCTGAATAGAAATTTCCAAAGGTCAGTTTGAAAAGACAAAGTCAAATATTATAATGAAATGTGCAAAGACCTGGAGTTAGAAACCAAAAGCGAAGAATACGCTCAGCGTGTTCCAAGCTGTGGGAACTGAAGAAAAAATTCAAGCCTCGACTTGAAGTATTGAAGGATTCTATGGGCAAAATATTAAATGATGCAGAATGCATCAAATGAAGATGGAAGCAATGCACAGAGTCACTGCCCCAAAAAGAAATGTTTGATGTTTAACCATTTCAAGAGGTAACATATGATCAAGAGCCAATGATACTGTGGAACAATATATACTTGTCTGGGGATATTCATCAGCTACATGCTCAAATTTATGATATAAGTAATTCTCAAAGTGAACACTGAGTGGCTACTCATTTGCT
>NW_006408663.1:6182884-6186011 GCF_000296735.1 Chrysochloris asiatica | reverse complement strand
CATTTTGAGTTGTGCCCCATCAGCAAATGGTCTTTTCTCCCACTGGCTTTACTCCATTTGTGTCATCATGGTCAACTCTACTTTGAGGAGGCAGCTCTTCCCCAGTCACATTTTGAGTGCCTTCCAATCTGAGGGGATCATTTCCCAGCACTATATCTGACAGTGTTTCTCTGCTATTCATAAGTTTTTCAGTGACTAAATATTCGGAAGTAGTTCATCACTCCTTTTCCTAGTCTGTCTTCTTCTAGAGGCTTATCTGCTGTTATTCAAGATACCAGTAGCATAGCTTTCAGAATCACAGTAATTCACAAGCCATGAAAGTATAAGATGACAAAATGACAGGCAAGTGGTGGTCCATGCTTAATTCTCTTATTGGTTTATCACATCCAATCACATGATGAGGGATCATCATGTACCAGCCACAGTGCATCATTACATAACTGCCAAACCACTGAGCATCATGACCCAGCCAAGTTGACTCATATTTAGTGTGGGTGGGGGGTGGGGGGTGGGATTAAACAATTCAGCTTATAGCAGGTATCTTGGAAGAAGGCCTAGCAATCTATTATAATATAAAATCAGTCATTGAAGCCTTATGGAATACAGTTCTACTCTGTCACACATTGCTGTAGGCAAATGTGCTGCTAATGACCTCTTTAAGGTTTTAGGGAACTAAGATGTCACTTGGTGGATTGAGGTGTACCTGCCCCAAGCCTTGGTATTTTCAGTTGCCTCATGTGCATATAAAACCTGGACAATGAACAAGGAAGACTGTTGAAGAAAAATTGATGCACTTGATTTATGGTGTTGATGATAATTGAAAGTACAATGGGCATCCAAAGGAATGAATACATTTGTCTTGAAAGAAGTGCAGCTGGAATGCTCCTTGTAAACATGGATGGCGAGATTTTGTTGGGACATGTTATCAGGAGTGACATCAGGTTTAGAAAGATTAGAGGATCAATGAAACACAGCAAGGCCCCAATGAGATGGATTGATTCAATGGCAACAACAGTGGGCTCACACATGGCAATTGTAAGGTGCAGGACCAGGCACTGTTTAGTACTCTGGTGTTGTTGTTGTTGTTGTTGTTAAGTGCCGTTGAGTCGGTTCCAACTCATAGCGACCCTGTACAGGGTTTCCGAGGGTGTAAATCCTTACGGGAGTAGGTGTACACCATAGCTATTAGGTGGAACTGGCTAAACAGCATCTGAAAACAACGGACCTACATGACTAAATCAATAGTAACTGGTTTTGTTCTGGGAAGACTTTGATGCCAGCTCTATCCCATCCTAACCTTCACCTGAGTATTATCACACTATATTGGACACTGTGTCTTCACAATGCATTATTTGCTCTAACAGACTAGAATCATGTGTCTCTTGTTGATTGCTGTGTCCCTAATGCCTTGTGAACTATTTGTCATAATACCCAGCACATGGAAGACATTCATTAAAAGTTTGTTGAATTAAGGAATAATGAATTATTAGTTCAGTGTATACTTTATTTATTTGTGCCGTACACAGCATATAAGGAGTTTTGGTAGCATAATGGTTGCGAATCGGGCTGCTAAACTCAAGGTTGGCAGTTCGAAACTGCCAGCTGTTCCACCAGAGAAAGAAGAGGTTTTCTGCTCCTGTAAAGATTTACAGCTTTGGAAACGATGTGCAGTATCACTATGAGTTGGAATTGACTCCATGGTACTTAAAAACAACAACAACACAGCATATAATTTTGATCCCCAATTTAGGAGGCAAGCTGCTACATTTCATCAAATTTTTAAACAATAGTAAGAAAATAAACTGGAAGTGCATATCAAAGGGCTTGATTTTTTGTTTTTTAATCAAGAAACTGAATGTTTGTAATACAATATTCTTCAAGAAGGTTTTCAGCTGTTGATTTTAAGAAAATCTCCCTTCTGTTAGACTTTTCAATGGCAAAATTGAACTTTTCCTTGATTGATGTGATTGTTTTAATTGTAAATGTCTCAATTGTATTTCAAATTATTTATAGCCAATATTATTTGGGAATCATAATGCCACATAGAATAAGCATATTTTACAAATAAAAGTAACTCAGACAAACTATCAGACTCTAGAAATATTCTTATAAAGGAATTGCTAGTGTCCAATACCCTTAAAAAGATAAAAATAAAAGGAATACTTTTACATGAATGAGAGTATAATATCCAGTATAAATGTCTATTCATCACTTTGTTGAAGATAGCTTGTCTACTGTCACTTTTAAAGTCACTTGCATGCTGAAATTGATTCATTCAGTTGATGACAGACTTTCTGTCAATTCATGAACCCGTTCATCCAGCATATAACTATTTTTTGTCATGTCAAATATATTTAGAATCATAAAAAAAAAAAAAAAAAGATATCTTTCCTTTTAGTGGTTCATATAGGCAACATATAGGAAGGAAATTCTCCAGAATTGTTGCTATTTTTAGTGTCTTTCTCTTAGAGAATATAATCAGTTCATCAAAACATTATTATATTTATGCTTTTGTTGAAAGTAAGTTTGACAGCCCTACAAGAAGCAATAGAATGGAATAATTTTGTTTGAAAGTTGTCCATACAAATATCAATTTTTATCTTTAATGGAGGCTTCTGAATTTTTAAATTTTAGCTGTATTTTTAATGAAAATATATTAATCCTGACTATAACTTTTCAGAGGAGAAGTAAAATCTGTCATTTATATTCTGTCCCTTCATCATCAATCTCCAGCCCATTGATTTTTTACAGAAATATATTTTATATAACAACTATATATTTTATCATCTAATAAAAAGAGTATTTTCAGTTAAATAGGCTTTTGTTTTACCTAGTCAGATAATATTTAGAATTACAGATGTTATAAAAGAAGCCAAGAAAACCATCTATTAGCCTAATTGTTATTTTTAAGAATTCTTATGTGTTCTTTTTAAAATTCTTGTTGTTGTTGTTGTCAGGTGCCATCGAGTCGGAACCGACTCATAATGACCCCATGCACAGCAGAACGAAACAATGCTCGATCCTGGGCCAACCTCATCAGCGCTGCCACCCCCGAGTACATCACTGATGCCACCTGGCAGATCCATCTCGTTGGGGGTCTTCCTCTTTTTCTCTGACCCTCCACCCT
>NW_006408663.1:6177823-6178991 GCF_000296735.1 Chrysochloris asiatica | reverse complement strand
ACATAATTCACAATAAATCATTTAAGAAAAAAAAAAAAAAAAGACCATATTTTCTAACTAATGAAAAAAAAAAAAAAAAAGAGCCAATGATACTGAAGGAAGAATTACAAGGTACATTGAAGGCACTGGCGAAGTACAAGGCTCTGGGAATTAATATAATTCAAGTCTTTCAACAAGCTGATTAAGCACTGGAGGCACTCACTTACCTATGTCAAGAAATTTGGAAGACAACAACATGGCCAACTGACTGGAAGACATCCGTATTTATGCAAATTCCAAAGAGGGAGACCCAGTGGAATTCCAAATCATAGGACAATGTCATTAATATCACATGCAAGTAAAATTTTAAAAAAATGGCTGCAACCATACATTGACAGAGAACTTCAAGACGTTCAAGTCAGATTTAGAAGAGGATGTGTATGGAACAAGGACTATTGTTGCTGACATCAGATGGATCTTGGCTGACAGCAGAAAATACCAGAAGGATGGCTATCTGTGTTTTATTGATTACACAAAGTATTTCAATTGTGTGAATTGTGAAAAGCTATGGACAACATTGAGGAGAATGAGTATTCCAGAACACTTCATTGTGCTCATGAGAAACCTATACACAGATCAAGAAGCAGTTGTTCTAAGAGAACAAGTAAACGCCAATTGGTTTAAAATTAGGAAAGATGTTTACCAGTGCTGTAATATTCCACCATATTTATTCAATCTGTATGCTGAACAAATAATCTGAGAAGCTGTATTATATGAAGAAAAATGTGGTGTCAGGATTGGAGGAAGGCTCATTTAACAACCTACGATATGCAAATTCTACAACCTTGATTTTTGAATGGGAAGAGGACTTATTAATGAAGATCCAAGACCACAGCCTTCAGAATGGGTTGCACCTTATTGTAAAGAAAACAAAAATCCTTACCACTGGACCAATAAACAACATCCATATAAATAGAGAAAAGATTGAAATTGTCAAAGACTTCATTTTGCTCAGATCAATCATGGAAGCAACAGTCAAGAAATAAAACAACGTATTGCATTAGACAAATCTGCTGCACAAAACCTCTTTAATGTGTTCAGGAACAAAGATGTTAGTTTAAGGACTAAGCTGTGCTGGACCAAAGCCATGGGATTTTCAATAACCTCATATGCTGTGCTGGACCAAAGC
>NW_006408663.1:6176389-6177391 GCF_000296735.1 Chrysochloris asiatica | reverse complement strand
TACTTGGGACATATTATCAAAAGTGACCAGTCCTTGGAGATACTATGTTTGGTACAGTAGAGGGCTGGATAAAAAGAAAAAGATTTCCAATGAGGTGACAATAGCAATCTGCTCATTGTAGCACCGATTGTGAGTTTGGCGCAGGACTGGTCAGTGTTTTGCTCTAATGTGCATAGGATCTCTATGTGTAAGTACCAACTTGATGGCACCTAACAACAACAACATGCTTTCTCCCAAAGCAAATTCCCAGTAAAACTATGAAATAGAAAGTAATATATTCATAAATTGGTTGCAAATTTTAAGCAGTTTTAATACATTAAATGAGTCTGTAATCTAAAAAAAATTTCTTTCTTTAAATAAAATCATATATTTCAGATGTATGATCTAGGATAGTAAAAATACATATTAACAATAAAACAAGCATTATGCCATTTGCAATGGTTACTACTGAGATAGAATAATTATTAGAGTGTTTATATGTTCATTTTAATTATTACTGGATTTTAAACAGGTCGGGTAGATTCCCTTTTTATTGATGTTCAGGTTAAATAAACTAACTGGGAATAAGCATAAAATTAATAAATGACTGGAGAATTCTATCAGGAGAATTACTAAAGATAATCTTAGAATGTAAATAAGCATAATTGATTCATTTCAGTATTGGTGATACAACTAAAGAATAAGTACTCTATTTAATTTCATTCTATTAAAAACTTTTTTCGTAACAAATCACAAATTCTATTATACTGAATTCACTGTAATATTTCCATTGTTTAGTTTATGATATAGAAAATTGATAAATCACATTTTATATTTGAGTCAACTACAGTATTACACACTTTTCATAAGGGGTAATATAAATATTTACAGGAAGGTAAATGCCATAGTGTCACCTAGGAAATGGCTTTTTGATATATTTAATGAGACATGCTATTTTAACTTAGTCTATATAGTATTTCTTCATAGTAGACCAAAGGCCAGAAGAGTTGTGGGATAACAGCA
>NW_006408663.1:6154162-6174389 GCF_000296735.1 Chrysochloris asiatica | reverse complement strand
AAAAAAAAAAAAAAAAAATCACCTAACTCAGTTATTGGTACAAATCTAGTCAATTAACTTTACTATTAACTTACAAAGTTATTTTTTTCTAATGTAGAGTTTATTTATTTAGTACCCAAAATATCACCTCTTCTTATTTTTCCTTGTGAAATTTAAGTTCTGTGTTAGTTCTTTGGATTTGTTTGCTGTATGTCTTTAAAATAAGCTTTAATAGTAACAAAGTCATTTTTAATAACTTATTCACTAAAAAAAAAAATAATTCCATTTAGTCCATTCTGACTCATGGTGATGCCATATATTTCAGATTTGTAGCAAACTGGGAAAAATATACAAAATGATACTTTATAGTGGAAGTAGGAGAAAGTGGATTCAGTTTAGAATGCAGTCTTGGAAAGACAAGTCTTGGGTGGTACATAGAAATTGGATAGGATTGAGAGTTTCTGATTCAGAGATTATTTTAATGATTTCATGTTTCTCATTCAAATAAATAGATGAAGGCACCCATTATAGCACAATACAATGCCAAGTGGAAGGGATTAAAAGACACATTTGTCACTGTGTCCTTCTGCATACATGATTGCTAATATCCAAATTGTCATTGGTTTGGCATTCCAAAAGCAATAAACAGAAATATGGGGAGTTGGATATTTCTGCTTATAAACTGTTTTAGAAAACATTTCAAACTGAACAGAAGGACTTATAAGAATTGTATGCACACAGCAGGCCCATTCATGTTTTATGATAATGAGAACTAAATGACTTTTGATTCCTCTGTGTGCAAATGAACTTTAATTTGTGATGTATTTTATTTTTTTATTAATTCAATATAGTTTTTAAAATGGTAACTGTTCTTCTCTAGAAATATTGGCTGACAACATGCCAATGGGTACAATTTAGAACTTGGGAATACTGTTTCAAATAAAATGAGCAATTTGCAGTCTTTTAAATAAAATTTGAGTCCATTTTAATCTGGGATTTCATTTTGGCTTTAGAGCAATTGTGTTGTTTTATGAAAGTTTGTTTTATGAAAATGCAGATGGTCAGAGGCCAGCTGAGCGTTACTAGCCTATTGAGGAGGACTCCAAACATGTCAGTAACTCACATGACATTTTGCAACATTATTTTGTAGGGCAGCTAGTTAACATGGTGTGGCTCTGTTTCACAAGAGATATTTGTTGGGTTAGGAAGCCCTACCAGCTCCCAATTCTGCCCTGCACTTCACTGGCCTCTTAGTTTATCTTTAATACTGGCTTGTGGCACTTAAGTGGCTAAAGCTTGTCCTCTAATCTTGTGAGTTTGCATTTCAAAAATTGTATACTCCTTGCAGTATTACCCAACATTGAATATTCACACAAATTTGAATCTACATTAAGGCCAACATACTGATTCATAGCCAGTGTGGAACTAGGATGTACATTCTCTGCGCTGAGGGTCTGACCAGATGAAGCGGTCCTGTTATTTTTGTTGTGTACTGTCCGGTTGATTTGAAGGATATCCACTCTATGTCTTGAGTAAAATGGATTATATAAATTGACTGCTATGAAAAATATGAAAAATAACATGTGAACAGAGTTATGCCTGTTACCAAGTAGTTACTATGAATTAAAAGACTTAGTTTGATTGGTTTACAACTGAAGCCAGACCATACTCACTGGCATCAAGTCAATAAGCCTGCTTTTTAGACTTTCAGATTGCAAATCTTTCTCCCACAGAGCAGCTGGTGGGTTTGAACCACTGACTTTGTGGTTAACAGTCCAATGCTTACCCTCTCTGCACCACCAGGGGGGTCCTTTGGTTTACAATAGTACACAAATAGGCCAGG
Organism: Chrysochloris asiatica; assembly: GCF_000296735.1. Classification (NCBI taxonomy): domain Eukaryota; kingdom Metazoa; phylum Chordata; class Mammalia; order Afrosoricida; family Chrysochloridae; genus Chrysochloris; species Chrysochloris asiatica. Next base: position 6,172,567 of record NW_006408663.1, on the reverse strand, counting down.
ATTTCTAAAAATTTTTCAAAAAAAAAGATTCCATTCTATTTTTTTGTGTGTTATTTTTTTTAAATCAGTATGAGTCAGGATTCATTTCTGTTTGAATGCTAGAACTAATTTTTGTCAATGTTTTATTGTGAATTGGGTAAAGTTTTACAAAGCAAATCATTAGCTTTACAATCAACAACTCATACGCATTGTGTTTCATCTCATTGATTACAATCCTCACAAGCATCTTATCCCACTTCCATACATTCCATTTTGAATGAACTTGGTGAAGCCTACTCATTTATTTACCAGCCAAAATAAATATTTTGACCCCATTTATTATAATGTGAATTTGATAATTTTCTTTAAAATTCTGTTTCCCTCAGGCTTGAAAATTACAGATAATCATCATAAAATATATATCTTTAAATGTATAAACTATAGATGTGCTTCTTCCTGGGAATATATTAATATATTTTGACTATATTGTTTTATTTAAAGAATTTTCTCTTCATACTAATGAGAGACTTTTGTAGCCAATATAAGCCAAGTTTTATATAGAATCCATATTAGGATATTCATTGTTTGTTTTTGTTTTTTTCCTTAAAATGGAATAGGAACCCTAAAAAATATGCAACAGGAAATGTTCAGTATGAAAGCATCATTATTTTACAAGCATGTCCCTTTCGCAATTTCCTCATTTACCAAGTCAAATTAGAGCTTCTTTGAATAATATTTCTATTATTCAAGCAAATACAATTGTTTGGTTATTGTTGGTTATGTTCTGTGTGTTTGGTTCTGACTCATAGCAACCCTGCATAGGGTTTCTGATGCTGTAAACCTTTATGGGCGCAAAAAGCCTCAACTTTCACCCACAGAACAACTGGTAGTTTTAAACTGCTGACCTTGAGGTTAGCAGCCCAACTTGTAACCACTACACTCCCAAAGTATGATTAAGAACATTTAATGTACATGAATAAAGTAAAAGCCAGGGTAACTGTTCAGTTAATTCTAATTTCTCTTTTCCACGATTCCAAAATCTTACCACTTATTAGACACTCAATCCTTGTTTCTTTCATAAGAAACTGTATAGAGTTTCAAATGCTGTAGCCACAAGATTTCATAGCCATTCATAAGTACCACAGGGTCCATCTGTTCTGGTAGGCATATGTCTGACAATAATAGAAGAGCTACATATACAAGAGAATGGATCTCAGAGTATTTGATATGTAAAACACTATATATGTGTATTTACATTTTTACATCTGTTTCCAAGTTTCATTATGGGAATTCTAAAAATTAAGCAGCTTAAAGACTTCATTAGGAAAGTGACATCACCACTACCTTGTACTTCTTTGCATGTTGATATCTTTCTTAGTCTAAGGTCTGAAGAGATACAAAACCAGTGAAGATATAGAAAATATGTAATGAAAAAATTCATGGAAATGGCTTACAGAATTGTGAGGACATGGCTTAAGCAAATTGTGGAGTCCGCAGAGTCCCAAATCTGTGGTTCGGGCAACAGGCTAAAGACCTCAGCTGACTTGTGTTTCTAGGTGCTAAGGAACTCAAAGTCTGCAGATCAGGGAGCAGGCCAGAAGCTCCTGCAAGTTTATGTCCCAAGAACCTAATGTCAGGCAATGAGAGGATGGCAGGATCGAGAAGCCAAGGAAGTTTTGCCAAGTCATTAATTTATAGATATTCTGAACACCAGACACATGCCCAAAGAAACTGCTCTTTTAATTGGCAGCTTACATCAGATCACAAAATGGGAGGTGATTACATAGTGTCTGCAAACCCACTAAGAATCATAGCCCAGCCAAGTTGACAAATAGCATTGATCATTACAGTGTCAAAGCACTTCTCAAAGTGTGGTTTGAAGCACTCCTGCATTGTTGTCTGCTGGCATATACTAGCTGAAAATGCAGATTCCCAAATTTCGTTTCCAGAATTAATGATGTCATTAGGTTGGGCTTGCCCACAGAAATTTTCACTTACAGACAGTATCCTTAGCATAGCGGTTACAAATCGGGCTGCTAAACTCAAGGACGGAGTTTGAAACTACCAGATAAGGCTTTCTGCTCCTGTAAAGATTCGCAGCCTCAGAAACCCTGTGCAGGGTCACTATGAGTCAGAACCGTGTCCACGGTACTTAACAACAGCAGCGTCCTTAGAAAAGGTAAAGTTAGAAGAGGAGCTGGTGGTTTATGTTCACTTGAGGGCAAACATTTTATGGGATTTACTTAGATAAATTGAATTGAAAAGTATTAGACATGACTAGTAGTTTAGCAGTAGACTTTTGGTACACTCCAAATTAAAGAAGTGTCATATAATTACTATGCAAACTATAAACATCCAGGCTTCTGCTAATTTGGCTTTAATTAGATGCATGAGTCTGCCACTCTCTTTTTAGTTTCACCTAACTCTGTAGGAAATTAGGTATATCAATGATGTTGTTAAGTGCCATGGTTCCAGCTCATAGCGACCCTGTATAGGGTTTATGAGGCTTTTTAGAATCTTTGTAGGAACAGAAAGTCTTATCTTTCTCTTTTGAGCTTTCAGCGGGCTAGAAATGCACACCTTGTGGTTCACAGTCCAGGGTTTATTGTATGGAGCCACCGTGTTCCCCATATTAAAAATACCCATATAAAATCAAATGTAGAAATCTAAAGGGGGGATCTATATTGATTTCTGTATCTCCAGCATTCTCTGGCTAGTAAGTCTAGACTCACCCTCAGTGGTGCAACAGAAGAAAGACCTGGCAATTTACAGCTAAAACATCATCCATTTAAAACCTTATGGAGCACAGTATGCAATGCCACACATGAAATTGCTGCTCACTGAAAGGTGAGTCATTGATATGGGAGCCTGTTTCTATAAAGATTTACATCCTAGGAAACACTGTTTATAGTTCTGCTCTGTACTAGAGGGTCTTTGTGAGTAGGCAGCTACTGGTAGTGTAGTGGTTACGAATCGGGCTGCAAACCTTAAGGTCAGCAGTTCAAACCTACCAGCTGTTCCGTGGGAGAAAGATATGAGGCTTTCTGCTCCCGTAAAGATTAATAGCCTCGGAAACCCTGTACAGGGTTGCTATGAGTCAGTACCGACTCCACGCACATAACAACAACAGCTACTCAACAGCAATAGGACAATAGGTTTGGCTTGGGTTTAACCAAATAACAATGCAGGATAACCAGTTAAATTAGAATTTCAGATAAATGGTATTTTGTTTATTGTGTTTTTTTTTTCTTTCATATAAATGTGTCCCAGATATTGTACAGATATATTTATTCTTTTTTGTTTTTAACTTTTTATTGTGAATTGAGCAATAGTTTACATGGGAGAATATCAGCTTTACAGTCATCCTATCGTTATTTCATTTCATTGCAATGATTACAATCCCCTCCATGCATCATAATTCAACAGCATTTGCTTCCATTCCCTCTGTTTTTCTTTTTGGATGTACACTGAAGAACTCACGAATATATAACCATTCAAACAACCAAAGGGCATACCCTGCAAACCTGGCAAGCACACAGCCCCTCTCCCTCCCTGAGTCCAGAATCCCCAGCAGCTCCATCTCTCCAAGTCTTCATCTATGCCTCCATCTCTGGCATCGCTGCTTCTCTGGATAGGGTCCCACACTCTGCTCTTCTCCCTTGATGGTCCCAGGGTTCTCCGCTCCTGGACTGCAAGATCAATCATTCCAATATATTTATTCTTTAAAACAATTTATTTATCTGAAATCCAAATTGAAATAGGTGCCCTAAATTTTTATTTGCTAAAACTGGCTACTCTGTTTTATTCTATTCCATTAACGTTCTCTCTCCTGGTACATTCCACTAAATAATGAAACTCACGTAGTGATGATTTTGTTAGTCAATGGATAATGGTTTTAATGGATTGCTCATGTGTAATTAATTGTTTTACATTGTGCTTCTATTCCAGACAAACAGATATTGGAAAGTTGAATAGTTTATTAACTCCTAAGCAAATATTCTTAAATTGGCCTCGACCTCAATATTAGTCATCTATTAGGTTCTAGAGAAAAATAAGTTTTTTTTCCCCTTGTGGTTGTTGTATACTTAGTGGATTGATTTAGGTAAGATGACCCCTTTGGGTTCCACACAGAAAGTCAATTGATAAAATATGGAAGTCATTTTCTCTCAGTACATAACGGATCAGTATAATATTTTCTATCCCAGAATGAGTTGAAGTTGCCAGGAATGCTCCTGAATAACTCTTAATGACCTATGGATCTTGTGTCTACTGGTTTTAGAGATTTCCACAAGATGGCATTTTAACTCCTCAGTGTTTCTTAGCTCAGAAGATTCATACTATAAAAAGTACTCTCACAGTCCTTAGGATCTGAACTCAAATATTGATGTCTGCACCTACTGCCTATATGAAATTGTGAATGACATTTTATCGTGTGCATCAGTTTCTTCAACTGGGATGGTGGTTATGTGCCGTGGAGTTGACTGACTCATAGCAACCCTGTACAGGGTTTCTGAGGCTGTAAATCTTTACGGGAGCAGAAAGCCTCATCTTTCTCCCGTGGAACAGCTGGTAGTTTCAAACTGCTGACCTTGAGGTTTACAGTGCCATTCATAACCACTATGCTACCAGAGCTCCGCTCAACTGCAATGTTGTTGTCATTGTTAAGTACCATGGAGTCGGTTCTGACTCATAGTGACCCTGCACAGGGCTTCCGAGTCTGTAAACCTTTATGGGAACAGAAAGCCTCATCTTTCTCCCATGAAAAGGCTAGTAGTTTTGAACTGCCAACCTTGAGGTTAGCAGCCCGATTCGTAATCACTATGCTACCAGAGCTCATTTCAACTGTGATTTGTGGTAGTAAATGCCCACTCTATAGAACTGTTTGGAAGATAGAATGAGATCATGTGTTCAAGGATCCTGATGGAAATGTCCCATGTGAGTTCTTTTCCTGCCCCTTCCTAGGCATTAACACAGAACCTCTAGAGAGTTTAGTGCAGGAGCTAACGCTGGTCCTAAATCCCGAGAGTATATTATAGTTCATCAGAAAAAAAAAAAAAAAGGGAGAGGAAGAAAGCTTTATCGATGTAGTTTCAAATTTACTTTGTGTCATTTGATTATTTCATATATAAAATATACGTTACATATATATAGTAATATTATCTATATCATATTTTATATTTGGAATCCTAGTGTGGCACTGTAGCATAAGCATTAGATTGCAAAGTTGGTTGTAACTGCAAGGTCGGCAGTTCAAACTCACAAGCTGCTCCTTGGAAACCCTATACAGGGTCACAACATCACAACAACAACAACAACAAATATATATATATATTTTTTTTGATATGGCACTGTGGGCTAATGTGCTGGACTGCAAAGATCTGTTTGAACCGCCAGGTCGGCAGTTTAAGTTCACCAGCCGCTCTTTGGAAACCCTATCCAGGGTTGTTATGGGTTGGAACTGACTCAACGGCACTTAACAACAACTGTTGTTGTTGTTGTTAAGTACCATCGAGTCAGTTTCAACTCATAGTGACCCTGGATAGGGTTTCCGAGGAGCAGCTGGTGAGCTTGAACAGCCAACCTTGCAGTTCAAACAGCTTTGCAGTCTGGCGCATTAACCCACACCACAATGTGTGCGTGTGTGTGTGTGTGTGTGTGTGTGTGTGTGTGTGTATGTAGGGTATAATGCCTGGAATTTAGAAAAGTCTATTCATTGATTATATTTGGGTTGTTTTTGTTTATTTTTTTCTGTTTGTTTAGCTCTGGAAGTCTGTGGGAACATAGTGCTAGAATCAGAGTACTTCACCTATTAATCAGCTCTTAGGGGAAAAAAATGGCAACAAATAAAAAAACTGAAGAATACAGTGCTTGAAAATTCTATCTATAAATAATGCCATGAATTAAAATGCTAACAAGGTTTAAATATAGAAGATACACTATCTCTTCAGTAAGTTTTACTCTAGAATTTTTTTTAATATACAAAATCTGTGTTTATGGAACATAAATATATTCACTCCTAAGGTGTATCAAATAAATGCAAAATATATTGATAAATCTATCCTATTTCTTATTTTTTTTTGATAATTTTGAAAAGTATACCTACTTTTGGATCGCTCCAAAATAAATGAAAAGTCAGTTACTTCACAGCAAAAGTCAAATAACTTAGGCATATTATTTTCTACAAGTTAACTAAAAGCAAAGAGAACTGAGAGGGATGAGAAATAGCATTAAACTGGCGAATTAATGCTAATTAGAAGGCAACTCTCTGCAGACCTTTAAGTTTCAATCCTAGAGCCCCTAGACCTGTAATGATACTATGATATTAATAATACTGTGATATTAATGAGACAAAATTGAAAAACATCCATACCTCTGTAAGAAGTCAAATTGTGGGGTTTATGTTTTACATGAGAATTTAATTACAAAATTTTAGGCTAACAGCTACTGAATCTATCTATAATTACATGGCAAATAATACTTATTGAAGATATCAAATATGACAGGTTATATTATTGTTCAAAAGAAGTTCTCATTTGTGAAAAAGCAGAAACCTTTCCCTCCTAATGACTTAACCCTGGGGATATGATTCTACTTGACCAATGAATGTGAGTGAAAATGATGCGCGTTGCTACATGGTTCAAAGATTTACTAAATGGGAAATAAAACAGAGAAGCAGATGGTGATTCATGGTTTGCATTACAAAACTTGAGACAGGAGCTTGATGCTATTTAACTGACAACTACGGCATTCACATAAGGAGCTCTGGTAGCATAATTGCTACAAATTGGCCTGCGAACCTCAAAGTCAGCAGTTCGAAACTACCAGCTGTTCCGCAGGAAAAATATGAGGCTTTCTGCTCCCATAAAGATTTACAGCCTCGGAAACCCTGTACAGGGTCGCTGTGAATCAGAACCGACTACACGACACACAACAACAACAACAACCAGGCATTGGCATATATCCAAAAGGATTTCACCCAACTAATTTATTAAGTGAATTGGAACCTGAGAGTAAACTATATCAGCACAATAAAATAAACATAATATTTTCTAACTTATAGGGACATTCTAAGCTTTAAATTATACAAAGCAGGTGTAATGCTTAGCACAGTTCCTTGTTCATAGTTCTGACTTTTGTTTAGTGCCATATAGTAGGTTCCAACACTGTGTAGGGTTCCCGAGCAGCAGGTAGTATATTCACACTGCTAAGCTTTTAGTCAGCAGTCCTGTGCTTATTCTATAACACCACACCAGGACTTCCTTTACATAGTAAACTCTCATTAAATAGCTAATGATAAAGGCAATAGTGGTCGTAGTAATGATATAAAAATGCTACTATGGGACCTTACCCAAAAGAAGGCATTAGTAAGTGAAGTGAAATTGATTGAAGCCAGGTGACAAACAATGAGCTAGCATTTCAAAGAATGATTCAACAAGAGATTGTTGCAAGATAGCACTGTTGTTGTGGGTAAGTGCTGTCAAGATGGCTGTGAGTCATAGCAGTCTTCTGTACAACAACACAAAGTGTTGTGTAGTCTTTTGCCATTGGCACAATGAGTGTTGTTTGAGCCCATCGTTGAAGCCACCCATCATTGTCAATTGTGTCAATCTGTCTCATGGGGGGCATTCCTCTTTTCTTAAGACCCTCTACTTCACCAAGCATGATATTTGTATTAATAATTTCTTTTAGAAACAAAACAGAAAAACAGATGATGATCCATGGTTTGCATTACAAAACGTGAGCACAATGCTGGTCCCTATGAGGTGGAAGTTAATGATATCCCAAATGCCCAACTTTCTGAAAATGTCACACTACTCCAGGATCCCTTGTATCAATCACCACTCCTCCTCTCCCTCACATCCCAGGTTTCTCCAATACACTTCAGTGTCTCCTAGAACTCACAACTGTCAAGGAACTGGCTTGTGCAGCTGTAAGACTAGCAAGTCCCAGACCCATAGTTCAGAGGTCAGTATGGAGGATTCTTCTTACTCATAGTCTCAGGAGCTAAGAAACCCAAATCAGTATGTCAGAAGATAAGCTGTTAGTGCGTGAGGCTGAGGGAGTTGGTGAATATTGTCAGGAGATAGGCCACAAGTCCCATGAACTGGATATCAGACATGATGAACCAGATACAAGATCCAGAGCAAAGGGGCTGACTTTGCCAAGGCATTCCTATATATTGGACTCACACCATGCACCCAAGGAAAACTAAGGGTGGTGACTTGAGCCACACTTACTAGTATGGTGGATGCATCCTTAATCTTTTGTGCGTTGTTGTTAAGTTGCAGTAAGTTGGTCACACCAGGACTTCTTAAGCCTTATTTCCCCCTAAATTCTTACTCCTTGGCTTCACCGTAATCCTTACTCCTTGTTTTTATTTTCATTGTTAAGTGTCCTTAAGTTGTTTCCAACTAACAGCAACCCTACATAGGGGCTCCTTCAAGCACTGGTGGGTTTAAGCTGTGGACCTTGTGGTTAGTAATTCAGTACTTGTCCTATAGTGCCACATCAAGACTCCTTGTTATTCCCATGAATCACCATCTGTTTATCTGTTTGCTTTCATTTTTTTTTTCCATTTCATAAATATTCTAATCATGAAGAGAAAAACATCAATTTTACTAACAATTATTGACCTCATTTGCAACTCATTTCATAATGGGTCCATAATCACAGGTATTGTTGTTGTTGAGTGCCATCGGGTTGGTTCCTACTCGACTCAGAGGGATCCTGTATAGGATTTCCGAGGAGGAGCTGGTGAGTTTGAACCACCTACTTTGCGATTCAAACTGACAATGCAGTACAATGTTTTTCTATGGCACCACACCAGCACTCCAGAAATCACAGGTATAGAGGCTAGGTTTTACAACACATCACAGAATTGAACAATATGGCTATAAGGACCATATAAAATCATTAGCTGCCCTCCAATGTGCTTTTCCAAGAGACGTGTTCCTTCTGTATCATGGCATCTCACCATTCTGACTGTACTTCTTCCAAGACAGATTTATTTGTTGTTGTGGCAGTAGGTGGTACAGTCAGTATTCTTTACCAACACCATAATTCAAATGCATCAGTTTTCTCTGGTCTTCATTGTCCAGTTTTCACATGAATAATGCAATAGTAAATACAATACCTTGAGTCAGGTACACCTTAGTTTTCAAAGTGACTTTTTTTTTTATCTTTTTAACAGTTTTAATACGTCTTTTGCAGCATATTTTCCCAGTGCAATATGCTGTTTGATTTCCTGATTGCTGCATCCATGAGCACTGATTGTGGATCCAAGTAAAATGAAATCCTTAACAACTTCATTCTTTTCTCTGTTTATCGTGATGTTATCTATTGGTCCAGTTATAAGATTTTTGTTTTCATCCTAGACAGAACTAGGCTACATTTAAAATCAACCCAGTTTTTGTTGTTGCTGTATTTCAGATAGCACAGAATTCTTTAAAATGTTTTTAATATTAATAGCTTCAAAGAGCCAAATGCTCTCATTCACCACAATGCACCACTCTTTTATACTTATCTCATCCAATATTTGGATGTATTGTCTGCAAACCCCTAATGATTTTCCCTTTGCTCAGGATGACCTTTCAGCCAGTTTTGATGTATGTCATAGAGTAAACAAAACTAATTAACTTGATTTTTGCTTCAGTCATGCTGGTCCTATTTCAAAACATAAGGCAGGAGAAAAGGTGCCATGAGACTGAAGTACTATGGGTGAAGGCATGAAGATCATAACTAAGCAAGTTACATTGAGGAAGAAAGCAAAGAATGATAAATAAAACTTCAAGACTAGGCAAAAAGTTAATGAAATAGAAATTCACAAAATACAGCCTAATTATCAGCCATGATGTCTAGAATGCTATGGGTGGTGATTTTGCAGTCCACATGTGATAAAGAGAATCATTCATGGAAGGTCTATGGGTGGCAGAAACAGTTAAGCACTTGGCTACCAGCATAAAGTTTAGTGGATGGAATCTACTCAGAGATGCCTCAGAAGGTCTGGTGATCTACTTCTGAAAACTCAGCCATGTGCAAACCAATAGAGACAGTTTTACTCTGACCCACATGGGGTCACCATGAGTCAAAATTAACTAGAAGGCTTTTTCTTTCTGTTATTTTATTATTATTTCATGAGATAGCATGACCTCAGACCTTGAACTATGGTTCCAGGAGGAGATACAGCCCCAGATTTAAGAAAAATGCATAAGCCTATTTAGCAGAGCCAGACTGATGATGGGGATTGACATACAGGAATAGAACAGGAGCCCGATGAGAAGGCTAAAACCTCATAAGAGTGAGCTTGGCTTATTGCATGTTCAGAGGGCTCATTTGTGCAAAAACACTCCTTCCTCTTTCCTAATGGGTCCAGTAATGCCAGCTTGTTCCTCAATGAGCAGAGTCTGTGATGGTAATCATCATCCTCTTGTGCTGTCAGCTGGGTGCCCTAACTTTTGCACCCATATGCTGCACTGGAGTGACTTGATATGAGATTCTGACAGCTAGAAAGACAAGCAGTGTAGATACTTCTTGCTGCAAGTCAGGGTTGATTTGTTTTTAGGTGAGATGGAGCTCAAGAGCTGTGGGGAAAGCAAGGGCTTATAAGTTTGGCAAAGCCTGTCATCTGTCTATGAAAGATATGGATGTTTTACTGACAGGCAGAGACTAGCATCACAAAAAGAAAGACGCAGTTAAATGAGTGAAGAGATTTTCATCATTCACAAACCTGTAAACAAGGGAAGTTGTTTTTCAGAGCTATCCTACCATATATCAGTTGTATTGTACAAGAGTTTCTGAGTACTCGGTTACTTTTAGAATTATTTCTCTTCCCTCATAACAGTGCTATTTGTAGGATTTCTTTAAAACCTTAGTTACTAACTTTCTAAGATTGTTGACTTAGGGCTAGACAATAAAGTCACAGAATCTAGAAAATGTCTTTAAAAATATGGTTGATTAAAAAGATTCATCCTAAAATCTTGTTTGATTATGCACTGAGTTATTTAAATTCTAGCAAATGACCTGCCTGCCTTTATTTTTAAAGTGGAGCGATGTTATAACAAAAATTGAAATAAAAATGTTTTTTTTTTCATTGATATCTGTCCTATATCTTCAGAGATAAGGCACTACACCTATAGTTGTGTACTAAGATCATAGATGATCTAAATGTAGTTCACAGATTGTTTTAAGTGAGAATCATGAATTAGATTGTAATGAATCCACCTACACATTCCTGCCCAGAAATCACAAACTGTGTGCTCTATCCCTAAGATAGACAAGGCTCCTTGATATTTAACATAATCATGCTACTCAGGAGAAAAGAGTACAAACAGTGGTTATTGGCTTTCAGTTCAGAAATTTTTATCATGCTATGCTCTGAGCTGTTTTTAACCAAATGTGCACTTTTTTTTTTTTTTCCCCCAGTATATCTCAGTAATTTTCACCCACTCATTCAGCAAATATGTACTGAATAAATTCCAGGACCAGACTCCAGAGAAGCAGAAATGAAGGAGAAAGATAAAGTTTCTGCCTTGAAGGAATTCATAGACCACAAAGTCAGAGTATGAGCAAGAAATTAAATAAAAACAAATGAATATACTTTAGGAAAATAGAAAGCTCTATTAGTGCTCTAGGATAAGCAGCAGACTGCTAACCACAATGTGTTGGTTCAAATCTATCAACTGCTTTTCGGAAACTCTATACAGCATCACTATGAGCCATAGCCAGTTCGAACGCACAAAGCAACAACAACAACATTAGAATGTATACTGTTGTTATATGCTGTCAAGTTGATTCTGACTGAAAGCAACTCTGTTTAGGGTTTCCAAGGTGCAGCCAGTAAGTTTGAACTGCTAACCTTGTGATTCAAACCAACGCGCAGTGTGCTTATCCTACAACACCACAACAATATGTACTAGAGAGACCTGATTTGGGATGGGGATCAGAGAAGATCATCTCAGAGACCTAAAATATTATCAGGAGTTATGTGTACTTGAATGTAAGAGTAAGAAAGTGGAGTGAAAGGAATGTTCCACAAGGAACAGTATGTGTATTGTTGTGCATAAAAGAAAACATGATATGTTTAAGAAACTGAAAGAAGTTTAGTTTCTAACAATTTGATAGAGATTTTTGATACATTAACCAAAATACTGTCTGCATATAATTTTAAGTAAATTGAAATAAAGTAATAATATAATAGCAAAATGAAATTTAGAATATTTAATGGAATGTTTGTACCAATGACTGACTGACTGTATATTAAGAAGTTGTCTTAGTCATATAAATACTTATTATGTGGTTACAGGAGTCCTGGTGTGGCGCTGTGGGTTAATGCGCCAGACGGCAAAGCCATTTGAACTGTAAGGTCAGTGGTTCAAGGTCACCAGCCGCTCCTTGGAAACCCTATACAGGGTTGCTATGGGTCGGGATCGACTCTTAACAACAGCAATATGTGGTTACAAGTTGGGCTGCTAACTGCAAGGTCAGCAGTTTGAAACTACTAGCTGCTTCATGGGAGAAAGATGGGGGTTTCTGCTCCCATTAAGATTTACATCCTCAGAAACCGTATACAGGGTCGCTATGAGTCGGAACCAACTCCACAGCATACAACCAACACCACCACCAATGTTAAGGGATAATCTTCATTTTAAAACTGTAACTGGTTTTATTTCTTGATCCTCTAGTTATGAAAAGATAAAAAAAATACAATATTTGATTTTAAAACAAAAAAAAAGATGTGTATTAAGAGTTGGAAAGAAGAGTAATGAGATTGTGGTCCTACCAGGAGCAAGATCCTGGCAGGATCATTGCTGAGCTTTAATCATTATACCAACATGAGCATGAATTTTGCTGAAAGTTGCCTCTTATAGTGCATCTAGTCTAGAATAAAAAAAACTCTACTTATATAGATGCTAAAATGAATTATCACTACCTGGAGTGAGGATTTCGATGTGGTATTTAGTTTAATAATCCCCAAAGCACTGTTAATTGGAGAAATTCATTTTTATTTCATGAGCCCAATTTAAGCGATATCAATATGATTTTAGAGTCTATAGTGAACTAGTGACACAGAAAAACAAAAAGCAAATCTCCATAAAACATATCTTCCAGAGTCCAAATAATGAGAGAAGTTCACTCATGTAGGGCTATGGATTGTACACCATGAAATTGCTGTGAACATGGCTCATCAGGTCAAGACTAAAGAATGCTTTTTTGTTTTCCATGGATTTCTTGACTGGTCAGGTAATAAATACCATAATTAAAATCTAAATACTGGGATTCAAATTCTAGCTCTGCTTCTGACCATCAGGACTAACCAAGGGACATGGTGGATTAATCTCATTATCATTTCTAATTTTGTGGAAGGAATCAGCATGAATCTAATTCCCACCTGGAAATGAATCCAGTCCTCATCTTCACATTTCTCCATCCTTATAACCAGCAACCAAAATAGACTCTCTCCAACCTACCAAGAGATATTAATAAACTCATAAGGTCAAAGGACATTGTCCTTCATGTCAGCCCTTCTCTGATAACCCTTTGTGATAGTTAAGGTTTTTGTCAACATGACTGGACCAGGATTCTCGCTGGTTTGGCAGTTAAGATGTAGATCTAATATATTGTAATCAACTCAATGATGAGTTCTGCCATGAACAGCCAGTCAATTAAAAGGTAACCTCCTTGTAGCTGTGACCTGCAACCATCTTTTATCTTACAAAGTGAGCAGAGAAAGGGAGGCCTACTTACCTACCACCAAGAAAGAAGAGCCAGCTGTCACGTGTTTCCTTTAGACTTGGGATCACTACATTGTGAAAGTCTTAGATCCAGGAAAATATTGATGTCAAGACACATGGAGATCAGTAAGGATTGCAGGTCCTTTCTCCTTTCAGTGTCCTATTGCAGATACTGAAAGGAGAAAAGGACTTTCTCCAGATTTGAAGCTCTGAGTTCGGTGCTGCGGATTAATGTGCTGGACTGCAAGGTCAGCTTGAATGGCAAGGTCAGTGGTTCAAGTTTACCAGCCACTCCTTTAGAACAGACCAGCAATTGTTCATATGCAAGTTCAGGCTGAAATGGAAGAAAATGAAAACAAGTCCACAAGAGTCAAAATATGACCTTTAATATATTCCATCTGAATTTAGTGATCATATGAAGAACAAATTTGATGCATTAGACACTAAAGACTGAAGACCAGGTGAGCTGACCAGATGACATCAAGAACATCATACAGGAAGAAAGCAAAAGGTCATTAAGAAGACAAGAAAGAATGATAAGACCAAAATGAATATCAAAAGAGACTCTGAAACTCACTCTACAGTGTAGAAATGCTAAAACAAGTGGAAGAAATGAGGAAGTACACAAGTAGAACAGAAAATTTCAAAAGTCAGCTCAAGAACATAAGGTCAAATATTATGACAAAATGTTAGAAAACCAAAAGGGAAGAACACGCTCAGCATTTTTCAAGCTGAAGGGACTAAGGTGTGCCTGACCCAAGCCATGGTATTTTCAATAACCTCATATGCATACAAAAGTTGGACAGTGAATAAGGAAGACAGTAGAAGAATTAATGCATCTGAGTTATGGTGTTGGAGGAGAATGTTGAAAGTACTATGGACTGCCTAAAGAACAAACAAGTCTGTGTTGGAAGAATTACACCCAGAGTGCTCCTTGGAAGCCAGGATGGCCAGAGTTCATCTCTCATACTTCGGACATATTGTCAGGAAGTACCAGTCACTGGAGAAGGGTTTAATGTTTAGTAAAGTAGAGGCTCAGAGGAAATAGGGAGACCCCAGAGAGATGGATTGACTCAGTGGCAGCAGGAATGGTTCAAACGTAGCAACAATCGTGAGGTTAGTTCAGGACCAGGCAGTCTTTCGTTCTGTTGTGCTTGGTTCGCTATGAGTTGGTACCAACTCAATGGCACCTAACAACTACATAAGGCTATTAAAAATATTATGGCCTATGTTGTTGTTAGGTGCCATCAAGTCAGTAATAACTCATAGCAATGCTATGCACAACAGAATGAAAACACTGCCTGGTCCTGGGCCAACTTCACAAATGTTGCCATGCTTGAACCCAACGATGCTGCCATTTTGCCAATCCATCTCACTGGGTGGTCTTCCTCTTTTTTCTCTGATCCTCCATTTTACCAAACATGCTATCCTTCTCCAATGACTGGTCCCTCCTGACAATATGTCCAAAGTATGAGAGACAAAGTTTGTCCATCCTGGCCTCCAAGGAGCACTCTGGCTGTCTTCTTCCAACACAGATATGTTTGTTATTTTGGCAGCCCATGGCACTTTTAATATTCTCCTCCAACACAATAACTCAAAAGCATCAATCCTTCTATGGTCTTTCTTACTATTCACTGTCCAGTTTTCGCATGCATATGAGGTTATTTAAAATACCATGGCTTGAGTCAGGCCACCTTAGTCCTCAAGATGACATCTTTGTTCTTCAACACTTTAAAAACGTCTTGTGCAGCAGATGTGCCTAATGCAATATGCCCTTTGATTTTTGACTGCTGCCTCTGTGAAGTCCTTGACAATTTCAATCTTTTCCCTGTTGATAAGAATGTTGTGTATTGGTCCAGTGGTGAGGATTTTTGTTTTATTTACATTGAGATGCCATCCATACTGAAAACTAAGCTCTTTGATCTTCATCAGTAGATATTTTAAGTCCTCTTCACTTTCAGCAAATAGGGTTGTATCATCTGCATATCGTAGGTTGTTAATGAGTCTTCCTCCAATCCTGATGCCATGTTTTTCTTCATATAGCTCAACTTCTCAGATTATTTACTTAGCATACAAGTTGAATAAGTATAGTGAAAGAATACAATCCTGTTGCACACTTTTCTTAATTTTAAACCATTAAGTGTTCCCATGCTCTGTCTTTCAGTTTGTCATACTGTGGTGGGTTGTGAGTAGCTGTGATTCTGGGAGCTATGCCATGGGTATTTTAAATACCAGCAGGTAACCCATGGTGGACAGGTTTCAGATGAGCTTCCAGAAGAAGACAGTCTAGGAAGAAGGAGTGACAAACTACTTCCGAATATTTAGTCAATGAAAACCTTATGAATAGCAGAGAAATACTGTCAGATATAGTACCAGAAAATGAGCCCCTTGGGTTGGAATGCACTCAAAATGCGACAGGGAAAGAGCTGCCTCCTCAAAGTACAGCTGACCGTGATGACACAAATGGAGTAAAGCCCGTGGGAGTAAATACCGTGGGACCTTCTTTAGCTGATGGGGCACAACTCAAAGTGGCCTGTGTTAGGTACACTTTAATCCTCATAGTGATATATTTGGTTTTTTAACACATTAAAGAGATCCTTGGCTGCTTATTTGCCTAATAAAATGTCTTTTGATTTCTTGGGCTGCTTCAATGAGTTTTGATTTTGGACCAAGCAAAATGAAACCTTTGGCAACTTCAATCTTTTCTCCATTTATCACCATGTTTTTATTGGTCTAGTTGTGAGGATTTGGTGCAGGCATTACTGAAATCTTGCATCTTCATTGGTATTTCAAGTTCTTTTCACTTTTAGCAATCAAAGTTGTATCATCTGCATGAAGCAAGTTGTTAATGAGTTTCCCTCCAATCCTGATATTGCATTGTACTTCATATAATTCATCTTCTTAGATTACTAATTCAACATGCAGATTGAATAAGTGTTGAAAAGGGATGCACCCTGGCACACACTTTCCTGATTTTAAACCATTCAGTATCCCTTTGTTCTGTTTGAATAACTGTCAGTTGGTTTATGTACTGGTTCATCATGAGCACAATTAACTGATCTGGAAGCCCCATTCTTTGCAATGTTATTTATAGTTTGTTCCACATAGTGGAATGCCTTTGCATTGTCAGTAAAGCACAAGCAAACATCTTTCTGATAGTCTCTGCTTTTAGCCAGGATATCCTTCCTTCCAAGACCATTTATAAAGCTGGCTAGGATTTATGGCAGCTCCCTGTGGATGTATTGCTATAACCGTTTTTGAATTATCATCAGCAAAATATTACCCTCATGTGATATGAATGGTATTGCTTTTTGATTTCCACATTCTATTGGGTCACTATTCTTTGGAATGCACATGAATATAGATTTCTTCCAGTCTGTATATCATCTTCCCATATGTAAATGAGGACCTCCAGTGCCACAAAAGTTTGTTAATGCATTTCAATTTGCATTCCATGAATTTCTGGAGCTTTGTTTTTCACCAATGCCTTCAGAGCAGCTTGGCCTTCTTCATTGAATAACATCAATTTTTTATTATATCCTACCTCTTGAAATTGTTGTGTATCAACCAATTCTTTCTGGCACAGAAACTGTGTATTCCTTTCAACATCTTAGTGATGCTTCCTGTGTAATAGTATTTTGCCCATGTTGTTGTAAGTGCTGTCAATTTGATTCTGATTCATATCACCCTGTATAGGGTTTCCAAGGAATGGTTGGTGAATTTGAACTGCTAAACTTGTGGTCCAGCGCTTTATCCCACAGTGTCACACCAGGACTCCCATAGAACACCTAAATATTGCAATTTATATATTTTCTTCAATTCTTTAAGCTGAAGGAATGCTGAACATGTTCTTCCCTTTTGGTTTTCTAATGCCAGTTCTTTGCACATTCCATTATATTACTTGACTTTATGTTCTCAAGCTACCCTTTGAAATTTCCTGTTCAGCATTTTTACTTCATTGTTTTTTCCCAGTTGCTTTAGCGTCTCTATGTTTAAGAGCAAATCCCAGAGTCTCTTCTGACATGCAATTTGGTCTTTTCATTCTCATCTGTCTTTTTAATGACCTTTTGCTTTCTTTATCTATGATGTACTTGATGTCATCTCAGAACATTGGGTCTTTGGTCTTTAATGTGGAATGCGTCAAATCTGGTCCTGAAATGTTCTCTAAATTCAGGTGGGATATATTTAAGGCTATATTTTGATCATGGCTATATTTTGATCATGGACTTGTTTGAACTTTCTCATGACCTTTTTTTTTTTTTTTTACTTTCTTCAACTTCAGCCTAAACTTGTGGTTGTTGTTAAGTACAGTCGAGTCAGTTCTGACTCATTGTTGTTGTTGTTGTCAGATGTCATGGAGTCGGAACCGACTCATAGCAATCCCATTCACAGCATAACAAAACAATGTCCAATCCTGGGCGAACCTCACTACCGCTGCCGCACTTGGGTCCATCAATGCTGCCACCTGGCCAATCCATCTCATTGGGGGTCTTCCTCTTTTTCTCTGACCCTCCATCTTACCAGACATGATATACTTCTCCAGCGACTGTTCCCTCCTGACAATATGTCCAAAGTATGAGAGATGAAGTTTAGACATCCTGGCCTCAAAGGAGCACTCTGGCTGCACTTCTTCTAACACAGATCTCTTGGTTCTTTTGGCAGCTCATGGCACTTTTAGTATTCTCCTCCAACACCA
>NW_006408663.1:6145793-6153564 GCF_000296735.1 Chrysochloris asiatica | reverse complement strand
TAGTCAATAAAGCATAGGTAAACATCTTTCTGATATTCTCTGCTTTCAGCCAAGATCCATCGGACATCAGCAATGATATCTTCGTTCCACAGCCTCTTCCGAATCCAACTTGAGCCTCTGGAAGTTCTCTGTCAATGTATGATTGTAGCCGTTTCTGTATTACCTTTAGCAAAACTTTACTCGCTTGAGTTATCAAAGAGATTGTCCAATGATTTCTGCATTCCATTGGGTCACCTCTCTTTGGAATGGGCACAAATATTGATCTTTTCCAATCAGCCGGCCAAATAGTTGTCTTCCAAATTTCTTGGCAGAGATGAGTGAGTGCCTCCTGTGCCGACTCACTTTCTTGAAAGATTTCAATTTTTATTTCATCAATTCCTGGTGCCTTGTTCTTTGCCAATTCCATCAATGCACTTTGGACTTCCTCCCTGAGTATCATTGGCTCTTGATCATATGCTACCTCTTGAAATGGTTGAACATTAACTGTTTCCTTTTGGTACAATTACTCTGTGTATTCCTTCCATCTTCTCTTGATGCATTCTGCATCATTCAATAATTTGCCCAGAGAATCTTTCAATAACGAAAATTGAAGCTTGAATTTTTTCTTCAGTTCCCCCAGCTTGAGAAATGCTGACCGTGTTCTTCCTTTTTGGTTTTCTGATTCCAAATCTTTGCAAATTTTATTATAGTATTTGGATTTATCTTCTCAAGCTGATCTTTGAAATTTTCTGTTCAGCTCTTGGTTCTCCTCATTTCTTCCATTTGCTTTAGCATATCTACGCTGGAGAGCAAGTTTCAGAGTCTCTTCTGACATCTATTTTGACCTTTTCCTTCTTTCTTGTCTTCTTAATGACTTTTTGCTCTCTTCACGTATGATGTTCTTGATGTCATCCCACAACTCTTCTGGTCTTTAGTGTTTAATGTATCAAATCTGTTCTTCAGATGATCTCTAAATTCAGGTGGGATAAATCTGACTCATAACAACCCTGTGTAGTGTTTCCAAGGCTGTAAATCTTTGCAGGAGCAGAAAACCTAATCATTCTCCTGTGGAACAGTTGATGGTCTTTAACTGCCAAGCTTCTGGTTCACAGTTCATTGTTTATCCTACAGAATCTCTTGGATATGAGTAATTAATGGTCTGTTACACAATTGACTCTTGTCCTTGCTTTGTCTGATAATATTGAGCTTCTATCTCTTCTCACCGATGTAGTCAATGTGATTCCTGTATATTCCATATGGTGACATCTACCTGTACAATCACCATTTATATTGCTGAAAAGGTATTTGTAATAAATAAGTCATTGGTCTTGGAAAATTTGTCTCAGTTGTTTCTATCAGCATCATTCCTGTGAAGACTGCAGCTTAGGAAACTCTAGACTTCTGTCACATGTGATTGCTACAAGTCAGAATTAACTTGATGATATACAACTACAACTTTTTTCAGAAACCAATGACAATGATCAGATCTAGTTCTTTCTCTCATACTTGCTTAATAGCTGCTAGGCAAATTGATCCACTATCCAATGGTTCCTTATGTTTTATATTGTTGTTTTGTTGTTAAGTGTCATCGAGTCGATTCTGACCCATATCACTCGTTACCCTGTATAGGGTTTCCAAGGAGCAGCTGGTGAGCTTGAGCCACCACCCTTGCAGTTCAAATGACTTTGCAGTCTGACACATTAGCCCACAGTGCCACACCAGGACTCCATGTTTTATATAGGACAATCTTTATTTCAGTGGAACTCAAATGAGATGCCAGCCTGAATGTTGTTACCATACTGCCTGGCATTAAAGCAGATCAGTATCCTTCCTTGCCCTTTTATCCATGTAGAAATAGTAAGAAAAGCAATAGAAAGGACCATTCTAGACGAGGTAAAGAGATTTTGTTTGCTGTAGAATCTACCCCTGTAGAGGTTACTGGACTCCAGGTTTGGCACTGTAGGATCAGCACTGGACTGTGAACCCCAAAGTTGGCAGTTCAAACCCACTAGCTTATTCTTGGAAATCCTGTACAAGATCACTATGAGTCGGAACTGACTTGACAGCACTTAACAACAACAATATAGAGGTTATTATGATATGATGGTCATTATTGTTACCATACTCTTAATAAACATGAAGGAGGACTAGCCTATGATTTGATAAAGTTGCTTCCTATTTATTCTAAATTGGTCTTATCACTAATATGAACCTAGGATGTAAGGGGTGGGATGAAAACACAAACTACATATCTTTTGATCTTTGAGGAAACAAAAGCTTAGTTTATATTTTTCTCTTTAAATCAGAAATGTGAAATGAGAAACAGTGCCATTCACTTTACAATGAAATGATTACATGTAATTTTCTTGCAAATAACGGTATTTGTATTTAATGGCGAGTGTAATTATGCACCTGCAATGTGCAGCACTTCTAATTTTAGTAAAGCTGATTAAACTATTTTAAAAAATATATAACAAATTACTCTTTAAGATGAAGACATTTGAATGCCGAAGGCTTTTTAACTATTAAATTTTAGTTTTCTAGTTATATCCAGTAACTGCACACAGGTATTGTGTCCAACAGAACAGCCTGGATTCTTCCCAGTGGGCTCAGAGTATTGGCCTGCTGGATTGAGAAACACTACGCATCAGGCAATGCCCCCTATTTCCTTCCTGAAGATAGACCTTCTGGACAGGATCATATAGGAAGGAAGCCTTTGTTCTTGTTTCAGAAAGATACCTGTGAGGATTAAGAGAAGAGACCCTTTTTGTCAGGACAATGATGTTAAAATCTAAAGTCTCCATACAGATAACTAAGTTAGTATATCCTGCATAGATATGTTAGCTGGTGACTCAAGGAAAATGTACCAGAACTCTTGAAACACTATGATCTTTGTATTTCACTATATTCAAGTTCTGTATGCTTTATATTTTCCAAAATTGTACTTCCCTAGGTATTATATGCCAACTTGGAAACATTTTTTAATTTAAAGTGTCTTAAAGTAGCCTTGGTGGTTATGTGCCATGGAGTCGATTCCAACTCATAGTGACCCTGTACAGGGTTTCTGAGGCTGTAAATCTTTATGGGAGCAGAAAGCTTCATCTTTCTCCAATGGACCCACTGGTAGTTTTGAACTGCTGACCCTGAGGTTAGCAGCCGGTTCATAGCCACTACACTACTTGGTGTCCTGGTGTGACACTGTGGGTTAATGGGCCAAACTTCAAAGTCATTTGAACTGCAAGGTCAGCAGTTCAAGCTCACTAGCTGTTCCTTGTAAACCCTATACAGAGTCGCTATGGGTCAGAACCGACTCGATGGCACTTCACAACAACAAGTAGCCTTAGATCAATTTTGAAACATCCAGGAAAATTTCAAAAAAGAGAGAAAAAATAATGATATAAAAATGACATTTGACCTGGGGACAACTGAGCCCATGGACGAGGCCATAGCCATGGAGGGCTAGAGCTGAGACTGAAGCATCCAGCTGATATGGAGTGAGGGAAAACACACAAACTTGCAGATAGTACCTATTTGACCTAGCCTCCACGGCTTAATAATCATAACTTGACTAGAGGAAGATTTTTTTAAAAAATGATAAAGGAAAGGAGGGTAAATTGCTATAATTTGATGAACTTGACCTATACTCATGGAGATGGAGGTAGTAACTCTAAATACCAACAGAGAAGGAAGGAGTCTTCACATCAAGGATCAATGCTATCCCCTCTGTATACAGGGTAGATGGGGATGGGCAACTTAGACATTGGCTACCTAAAATAGGGAGGTGATAAAGGATCAAAGTGACTGACTTACAAGGTTTCAAGAGGGAGTTTAGTTTAAGAGTATATGGGGGAAGATAGAGTCTCTACTGAATAGTTTTCGTCTTGTCTAGATGGCTCTGGTAAAAAGAGATGGGGATGCGATTCATATGATTCAATAGTGAATAATTGTTACCATGACTAATTTCAACTGTCACAATTATAAAGGTAGAAATTTTGTAACAAAATTGGGAGAGTAGTTCATCTTATAGTCCAGAAGCCAAATACCATAGGACCATCAAGGGAGAAGAGCACAAGTGGATTTGGGTCCTTATCCAGAGAAGCAGCAACACCAGAGATGGGGACATGGAGACAGCTGACAGCCAGGAGGCAGACTTGCAGAATGTGACCTTTGGTGGTTTGAATTATTATATGTGCCTGATTATTAAAAAAAAAAAAAAAACGTAAAATGAATAGAGAGAAATACTGTTAAGTGCTGGTACACGGAGGGGATTATAACCATTGTAATGAAACAATGAAACAAATTAAATACATCATTTGTTGAATGTAAAACTGATGATCTGCCCTGTAAACTTTCACTCAATGCACAATAAAAACGTAAAAAAAAAAGTAAAGAAATGACATTGGACCACTGTTGCTTTGTGAGATAGTGATCAATAATGGGGATTCTTGGAGCCCCTAAGTGGTGTAAATTGTTAATGTGCTGAGCTGTTAATTGAAAGATTGGAGGTTCGGATCTTTCAGGTGTGCCTCAGAAGACAGACCTTATGTATAATTTTGAAGTAAGATATTTTTAAATGAAGAAAGTGTGGAAATGATAAATAAGGTAAGTTATTAATTCTTACTGGTCAAATAGTTTGATTTTTCATATGTAAAGTGATTTTTTTGGTCAGAAAATAAGTAGGTAGAAATTAATTGCAAAATTAGCATGGAAAAAAATCATTGCAATATGCTGAAATAAAGACTAAAACATATGAGTTGGAAGTTGAGGTCTTCAGAGAGACATCCTGCACTCAAATAGGTGATCAGAGAACCAAAATATGTAAAAGAGAAAACCTAAGACAGAAACTCCTGGCAACTGATAGCCATGACAGCCCATGAGGCATAAATATATGACTGTGGATTGTCCAGGGCAGTCAAACGTGAAACAGCCCTGCAGTTCTCCCAGACAGGTGACCTGATTTTTCCCCGAGAGCAAACCTGAAACCAAACCCCTTCAAAAGGTTGCTCTGATCTATGGGATTTTGTATAGTTAATTTTTTCAGAAGTAGATCAGTAGATCTTTCTTCTGAGGTACCCCTGAAAATCCAAACTTCCAATCTTTCTGTTACCAGCCCAGCACAACAATCAGTTCCACCACCCAGCGACCCCAAAAATCCCTATTTACGATTCTTGTCCCCCAAAGCCACAATGGTCAAAGTTTATTTCAATTCCTTTTTTTTTTTCTTTTTGCTGTTTCTTGAAATTTTCCTCAATGTTTCAGAAAAGAGCTTGGAAATACAAGCTTTCTTTTCAAAGTATTATTGGCATTAATAAAATGTTCCTATGTCCACATAAGCTGTGTGACTCAGAAATTTAAAACAAATATTTTTAAAACCCTGTCTGAAAACTCAGTTTTTAAAAAGTTTTTAAAAAGGACTGTGGAGACTCAAATCCCTCTTCCATTTCTCAAATCCAAGCTTTAATTGTCATGATTTCACCTATGGGAACCCGGTTTTCATTATGAATTCTCAAGAATTCTAATTTATAACCAGGACTCTGTTTCATAAATCATTTTAATTTTAAAATGAGCACCAATTATAAAAACTAAGTATATGCTTTTTAATCATTAGATGTTTTAAGGAAATCTTCCACATAGATATGATATAAAGGCCCAGAGTATTTTAAAAGTTCTGCCAATGGATTATAAGAATTGCCTTTGTTAATATATTCAATATGGAACAGAATGTTAATTGATCTTGTGGAATGATTCTCTTAAAGGTTTCTGGTTTAATAAATAGTACTTTTGAAAAAACCATTTCAGATAAAACTTTATTTTAATTGAATAAGAAAAGGCCTTTTGCAATCTTTTATGAATTTTCTTCTGAGAAGCTCTTTCATAAGGGAGAAGAAAAAAAATCCCTGGTTTTTCTATATTTCAAGAACAAGCAAGCTTTTCAAATGTTACTTTATGTTTCTTTCTGTTATGGTTCGTGACTTAACTAACTTCAGTGAGGTTTCGAATTAACAAATTCAGCAAATCTGAAATTATATCTGAAGTTATTCTGTAGTATTTTAAGTTCTTCAAAGTGTTGGGTTTTTGGGTGTTTTTTTTTGTTTTGTTTTGTTTTTGTAATCTTTAATTAGAATTTGTCTGGTAATGGCAAGTGAATAATGCATACAGTTGCCAACTAAAGCATGACTCAAAAAACGTATCCAAGACTTTTTGCCTAAAAAGACAGTTTCCTGAAATAATTTTCATCCAGATTATCCTCCTTAATTTAAGCAAATTTCTTAATGCAAAAACTAGGAAAGGATTGAAGCCAGTGAATCAGGCAAGTGTTTCAATGTTTCATGTAAAATTTCAGCTCACTGCATTGCTATCTAAGGAGTTCTGGTAGCATTGCTGATTACAAGCTCTAAGCTGCTAACTAAAAGTCTGCAGTTCGAATCTACCAGCCACTCCACAGAAGAAAGATGAGACTTTCTGCTCCTGTAAAGCTTTAATGCCACTCTTCTGTCTGTCGTGCTGTGGTGGTTTGAATTGCTGTGATTCTGAGGGCTATGCCACCGATATTTTAAATAACCAGCAGGGTCACCCATGGTGGACAGGTTTCAGATGAGCTTCCAAACAAAGACAGACTAGGAAGAAAGAGTGACAAACTACTTCTGAATCGCTAGTCACTGAAAACTCTATGAATAACAGAGAAACACTGTCAGATACAGGACCGGAAGGTGGGAAGGCACTCAGAATGCGACTGGGGAAAAAAAATGCCTCCTCCAAGTAGAGAAAAACGCACAGAACCTTCATTTGCTAATGGGCCACAAATCAAACTGAAGAGAAACAGCTATAAACATCCATTGAAAATCAGAACATGGAATGTACGAAGTACGAATCTGGGAAAATTGGAAGTTGTCAAAAATGAAATGGAATGCATCAACATCTTAGGCATTAGTGAGCTGAAATGGACTGGTATTGGCCATTTTGAATCTGACAGCCACATAGTATACTATGCAGGGAATGGCAAGTTGAAGAGGAATGGTGTTGCATTCATCGTCAAAAAGAACATATCCAGATCAGTCATGAGGTACAATGCTTTAAGTGATAGGATAATATCCATGAGCCTACAGGGAAGCCCAGTTAATACCACTATTAACTGGGTTGATGAACAGAACAAATGCATGTATATTGGGTTCCTGTTTACTCCTAGGAGTGTGTTTATATACATATAAGAGAATTAAAAGGATTTTAATTTTAAATGATATCTTAGAGCTTTTGACAATATATTATGATTTTGTGAATTTTCAGCTTCTGGAATTTGTGTTTCCCATGAATTAGGCAGCATTTTCTATACACTCTGGCTTATATCTATAAAAGAACACTAGGATATCAATTCTGATTCTCTAGTTGCAGAAACTCACAGGGAACCTAATGTGTGGGGAATAGCTAGGGCTGTGTGAGTCAAGCCAGCCTGCCTTTCCAGGGTCTGCTGTCCTCTCTCATCTCACAGAACTCAACCTCAGCTCTGATCCTCCCAGATTGCCTCATGTCATCAAACTCTTAAACTATTGTACTCGACTTAGTAATTAAACATTTAGATAACAATGTGGTGGTGGTTATATGCTGTGGAGATGGTTCTTACTTGTAATGACCCTGTATAGAGTTTCCAAGCTGTAAAGCTTTGTTGTTGTTGTCAGGTGCCATCAAGTCAGAACCGACTCATAGTGACCCCATGAACAGCAGAATGAAACAATGTCCGATCCTGGGCCAACCTCACTACCGCTGCCACACTTGACACCATCAATGATGCCACCTG
>NW_006408663.1:6139681-6143723 GCF_000296735.1 Chrysochloris asiatica | reverse complement strand
TCTGTTATGCTGTCTAAAGAAGGTATTTGAAATAAACAAATCATTTGTCTTGCAGAAATCTATCATTCGTTCTCCAGAATCATTTCTATCACCAAGTTAAAATTTTCCAACTACTGGTCCCTCCTCTTTGCTTCCTACTTTTGCATTCTAATCACCAATAATGAGCAATACATCTTGATTGCATGTTTGATCAATTTCAGATTGAAGAAGTTGGTAGAATTCTTCTATTTCAACTTCACTGTCTTTAGTGGTTGGTGCATAAATTTGAATTTCTGTCTAAGAAGGCTACTGATTTCAATTTAGGATTCAATTCCTTTTTGTGAAACTCCATGACCCTAATAACCAGAAATACTAGATGCTTCCTGGCTACCTCTAATAACTGTTCTTAAAGGGATCACGTTAGCAGGTATTGGATGTTGTTGTTGTTGTTATGTACTGTGGAGTCGGTCCCAACTCATAGCGACCCTCTATATAGGGTTTCCGAGTCTGTAAATCTTTACGGGAGCAAAGTCTCATCTTTTTCCCATGGAACAGCTGGTAGTTTAGAACTTCTGACTTTCAGGTTAGCAGCTTGACTTGTAACTACTACAGTATGCACCAAGCATTAGCAAGAACCAGTGATGATGAAATTGAAGAATTCAAATGTCTTCTTTGGTAAAATGTTTGTTCATGTCCTTTACCCATTTTGTTGCTGTTGTTGTTGTTGGATTATTTGATCTTTTGTTGATGAGGAGTTTAAGTTTTCTATACATTTTAGAGATTATTACTTTGTCTGGATTATCATTGCCAATCTTTTTCCCCAGTCCGTTGATCCTCCTTTTACTTTATGATGAATTATTTTGATGCACATAACTATCTAATTTTCAGGAGGTCCCCATCATCTATTTTGTCTTCTGCTGCATGTATGTTTTTAGTTATATTTGATAGTTTTTTTATGCCATGTATCAGAGCACCTAAGTTTGTCCCATTTTTTCATGGATGATCTTAGTAGTTCCAAGTTTTACATTTCGCTTTTTAACCCATGTTGATATCCTTTTTGTATATAGTATGTGATATGGGACTTGTTTCATTCTTCTGAAAATTGATTTCCAGTTTTCAAACATTGTTATTATTATTATTATTCTGCAGAGAGTTCTGGTGTGGTGTTGTGGGTTAATGCTTTGGACTGAAAAATTGGTTTGAACTGCAATGTCAGCAATTCAAGCTTACCAGTCACTCCTCAGAAATCCTATACAGGGTCGCTCTGAGCCGGAACCGACTCGGCAGTATGTAACAACAACAATTTTTTTGCAGAGACTATTCCCCATTTAAGGAGCTTTGGTAACATGGTAGTTATGCGTCAAGCTGCTAATATCAAGGTCAGGAGTTCAAAACTACCAGCTCTTTTGCAGGAGAAAGATGAGGCTTTTTACTCCCATAAGGACTTACTGCCTTGGAAACCCTAAGAAGGGTTGCTATGAGTTAGAACCGACTCTACAGCACAGCACCACCACCATCCCCCATTTAACATGTTTTGGCCCTTTGTCAAAGATCAGCTGATTATATGTGGATAGATTTGCCTCTTGGTTCTCAATTCCTGTGTCTTTCATTTTATCAGTACAAGACATTATTTATTTATTTATTTTATGTTTTTATTGTGAATTGGGTGAAAGTTTCCAGGACAGATCATCAGATTTACATTCAACAAATCATATACTTTGCTTCATTACAATAGTTATAATCCCCTCCATGTACCATCAGTTAAGTATTTCTCTCTGTTCTTTTTTTTTTTTAACACTCAGGCATATACAATAATTTAAACCATCAAAGGACACATTTCTGCAAGTCTGCCTCCTGTCCCCCAGCTCTCAGTCCCTGTCTTTCCATGAATCCAGAGTCCTCAGCTGCTCCTTCTTTACATGTCCTCATTTTTGCATCTATCTCTGATGTCACTGCTTCTCTGGATAAGGTCCCGCATTCCTCTTGTGCTCTTTTGCCTTGATGGTTCTATAGTCCTCTGTTTCTGGACTGTAAGATGAACTACTCCCCCGGTTTTGTTATAAAACATCTACCTTTACAATTGTAACAGTCGCAATTAGTAATGATAACAATTATTCACTATTGAATCATAAGAAACTTATCCCCATCTCTTTTTATCAAACCCACCTAGACAAGATGAAAATTATTCAGTGGGGACTCTATCTTCCCCCACACACTCTTAAATTAAACTCCCTCTTGAAACCTTGTAAGCCAGTCACTTTGATTCTTTATCACCCCCTCATTTTATGTAGCCAATGTCTAAACTGCCCATCCCTATCTACCCTGTATACAGAGGGGATAGCATTGATAATTGATATGAAGACTCCTTCCTCTCTGTTGGTATCTTGAGCTACTACTTCCATGAATACAGGTCAAGTTAATTAAACTGTAACAATTTACCCTCGGGGAAAATATATATATATATTTGTTGTTGTTGTTGTTAAGTGCCGTCGAGTCGGGTCCGACCCATAGCGACCCTGTACAGGGTTTCCTTAAATCTTCATGTCGTTGAGTTCTGATCATCGCAGCTAGGTCAAATGGGTACTATCTGCAAGTTTGGGTGTTAACTTCATATCCGCTGGCTGCTTCACTCTCAGCTCTACACCTCTGTAGCTATGTCCAGTACAGGACTTTTTGACCACTGTGGCTGTATTGTAGGTTTTTAGTAAGTTAGAAGAAGCCTCCTGCTTTGTTATTCTTCTTTATTAATATTAATACTTTACCTATCTGAGGTCTTCTCCATTTCCATATCAAGGTAGTGATTAGTTTTACCATCTTCTTAAGAATAGCATTGGAATCTGGATTGATATTGCATTATGTCTATAGATCACTCTGGGTAGACTTAACATTTTCACAATGTTAATCTTCTTCTCTATGAGCATGGTATATTTTTCCTTTTTACAGTTCTCTTTTGGTTTCTTGTAGTAAGTAGTGTTTTGTAGTTTTCTTTGTATGTTGCTGTTATGAAGTGCCTTTGGGTCCATTCCTACTCATATCAAATATATTTATGGTTTCCAAGACTGTAAATCTTTGCAGGAGCAAAAAAAGCCTCATCATTCTTTGCATAGGTCTTTTGTTGCTCTGGTTATGTTTATTCCAAAGTATTTCATCTTTTGAGTATTGTAAATAATATTATTTTCCTGATTTCCAATTCAGAGTTCTTTTTATTAGTGTAAAGCAGCCCAATTGATTTTTTGTATTTTAGTCTTTTACCCTGCCACCTTCAATGAGTTTCAGTATTTTTCTGATTGAATTTTTGGAATATAAAAAAATTTACAGGATCATATCATCTGCAGATAGAGGATTTTACTGTTTCTTTTCCAATTTGGAAGCCTTTTTTTTTCTTTTCTTGACTTACAATTCTGGCTAAGACTTCCAGCATTTTGTTAAATGGGAGTGGTGCTAAAAAGGGCATCCTTATCGAATTCCCATTCACAAGCAAATGCTGTTTTACTCTGCTATAAGTAATATTGACCCACCCTACCCCCCAAATAAAAAGAAAGAAAGAAAGAAAAGAAGAGGGAATGGAAGCAAATACTGTTGAATGATGATGCATGGAGGAGATTGTAATGAAATGATGGTATAAAGCTGATGCTCTCCCATGTAAACTATCAATCAGTTCACAAATAAAAATTTAAAAAAGAGTAATGTTGGCTCTTGGTTTTGTATGTTGTTGCTGTTGTTAAGTGCCCTCAAGTTGGTTCCACCTCATATTAACCTTATATAAGGTTTCCAAGGAGTAGCTGGTGAACTTGAAATGCCTGCCTTGCAGTTCAAACCAAACTTGCAGCCAGTGCATTTCCCCACAGCACCACACCAGGACTATATGTCTCAATTAAGTTAAAGAATTTCCCTTCTTTCCTATTTTCTTGAGGGTTATTATTTTTTTTTTTTTTTCTGGCATGGGTTTTGGATTTTCTCAAATACCTTTTCTGTGTCATTGGTTATAATCATGTGAATATTTTCCTTTGTTTTGTTTATGTGGTGGAATACTTTGATTGCTTTTCTGATATCATACCATCTT
>NW_006408663.1:6137855-6138767 GCF_000296735.1 Chrysochloris asiatica | reverse complement strand
TTTTTGTTTTTGTCTGGTTCAAGGAATTTTTTTAATTTGAGTATTTTTTCTTCTGTCACCTAGTAGCTTTTAAGCAAGATGTTATTCAATTGTCATGTATTTGATTTTTTCCCCCTTGATCTTCCTGTTGTTGATTTCTAATTTTATAAGTGTTGTGATCTGAGAAGATGCTTTGTAGATTTCTGATGTATTTTAAATTATTAAGGCTTGCTTTGTAGCCTAACACATAGTCTATTCTGGAAAGTGTTTAATGTGCACTGGAAAAGAATGTATATTTGGCTGTTGTTGGGTTGAGTGCTCTGTATAAGTCTAGGAGGTCAAGTTGGTTAATTGTTTTGTTTAGTTCTTTTGTATCTTTTTTGAGTTTCTTTCTAGTTTTTCTGTCCTTCATTAAATCTCCTATTATTATTGTAAAGGAGCTCTGGTAGCGTAATGGTCACAAGTTGGGCTGCTAACTTCAAGGTCAGCATTTCAAAACTACCAGCTGTACTGTGGGAGAAAGGTGAGCCTTTATGCTCCAGTAAAGATTTACAACCTCAGAAACCCTATCTATATAGGGTTGTTATGAGTCTGAACACATAACCACCAACAACCACCACTATTATCGTTTTTGTCTTTTTATTTCTTCAATTTATTACAGTGTTTTTCATAGAGCTTCTTATGGTTATATCCTCTTTATCCATTATTCCTTTAATCATGATGCAATGTCCTTTATTGTGTCTTATGCTGGTTTTTGCATTAAAGTCTATTTTATTACAAATTAATATTGCTACTCTTGCTCATATTTTATTGCTACTAGCTTGATGTATTCTTTCCCATTCTTTAATTTTTAAACTATTTCTGTCTTTTGGTGTAAACTGTTTCTCTTGTAGACAGCGAATTGAAGGATCATGTTTTCTTATTCATTCTGCT
>NW_006408663.1:6110951-6137755 GCF_000296735.1 Chrysochloris asiatica | reverse complement strand
TCTATTTTATTACAAATTAATATTGCTACTCTTGCTCATATTTTATTGCTACTAGCTTGATGTATTCTTTCCCATTCTTTAATTTTTAAACTATTTCTGTCTTTTGGTGTAAACTGTTTCTCTTGTAGACAGCGAATTGAAGGATCATGTTTTCTTATTCATTTTGCTACTGGACTGGGGCATTTCATCCAGTTAAATCCAGATAATTTAATTCTTTTAAATTATCAATAAGTATAATCAATTGCTATCTTTTTTTTCAAGGCTACTTACACAGGGTCGCTATGGGTCAGAACTGACTTGACGGCACTTAACAACAACAACAACTGTAGCATTGTTTTCTTGTGTGTGTTTTTTTTGTTGTTGTTGTTGTTATTTTTAAAGCTTTTATTGTGAATTGAATGTTTACATGGGAGAACATCAGTTTTGCACTCAACCAATCAGATTTTGTGTCAATGCAATAATCACAATCCCCTCCATGTACCATCGGTTAATAATATTTGCCTATGTTCCCTTTTTTTTATTTTTTATTTTTTGATGTACATAAAAACACTCAGGAATATATAATTATTTAAATAACCAAAGGGCACCTTTTGCAAGCCAGCTTTCTGCCCACCCGCACACAGCCTTTCTCTTTCCATGAATCTAGAGTTTTCAACTACTCTGCCTCCATCTCTGGTGTCGCTGCTTCTATGGTTAGGATCTCATGTTCTGCTCATGCTCTTCCCTCCTGATGGACCCACGGTCCTCTACTCCTGGAATATAAGATTAACTACTCCCCCCTATTTTTTACATATCTTCTATCTTTTCAGCTATGACAATCACAATTAGTCATGAAAACAATATCTCACTATTGAATCATGAATCCTATCCCCATCTCCTTTAACCAGACCCATCTAGACAAGGTGAAAACTATTCATCAGAGATTCTACCCTCCTCCATTAGCTCTGAAACTAAACTTCCTCTTGAAAACTTGTAAGCCAGCCATTTTGTGCCTTTATAGTGCCTCCCTCTCTCCCCCCATTTTAGGTAGACAGTGTCTAAGTTGACTGTCCTTATCAACCATGTGTACTGAAGGGATAGGCTTGTTTCTTTATGTGAAGACTCCTTCCCTCTCAGTTTCTATTTTGAGCAACTACATCCATAAGCAAAGGTCAAGTTCATCAAATAGTAGCGATTTACATTTGCATCCTGTATCAAACTTCTTTGTCTTCCTTTAGTCAAGTTTTTATCATCTCAATTGCTGTAATTTTGCTGTGTATTTTTGTTATGTTGATTTCTGTTTGTGAGGTTTCTTGCCATTTTATTGATTGCTGTGTTTTTAATATTTAATAAATCTTTATGGTTTTCTTATTTTTTGTTTGATATAAAGATGTATTAATTTTCTTTGAGGTTGCTCTGTATTTCGTTTTCTTCACCATTTAGATGCTCAGTAACGACATTATTCCTTCATTTTGCTTTGTAGTTGTCCTCATTATGAATTGATATCTCTGAACCTTAAGCAGCGTTGCTATGAGTCGGAACTGACTCCATGGCACATAACAACAAATGACAACAGCAAGGCTTGCTTTACTTTGGATACTTCTATGTCTGGATTTAAGGAGATCCAGTAGTGTAATGAGTAAAGAGTTTGGCTGCTAACTTCTAAGTTGGCAGTTCAAATCTACCAGTCACTCCATGAGAGAAAGATGAGACTTTCTGTTTCTGTAATAATTTACAACCTTGAAAACTTACAGAGAGTCACTATGAGTCATAATTGACTCTGCATACATAACCACCACCACCACATCTGGATTGAGTTCTGGGTGAGTCATGTGTGTGAGTCTCAGGTTGTTTTCAACTGTTGTTGGTTCTCAGCCCACAGAACTCTCTCTAGTATTTTTTGGTAAAGTCAGTCTGGTTACAACAAATTTCTTTAATTTCAGTTCATATAGAAATGTTTTAACTTTGTCATCATATTTGAGGGACAGTTTTGCTGTGCATATGATTCTTGGTTGACAATCTTTTTCTTTCACAGCTTTATATATGTCTTCCCATTACCTTCTTACCTGCCTGGTTTCTGCTGAGAAATCAGAGGTTAGTCTTATTGGTTCTATTTTGTAGGTAAATTTTGTTTTTTGTTGAACTGCTGTCAGGGTTCGTTCCTTGTCTTTGACTTTGGAGAGTTGGACTGATATGTCTTGGTGATTTTCTATTGGGGTTTGTCCTGTTTGGGGTTCGTTCACTGTCTTGACTGCTTATCTTCTCATCTTTCATGATGTTAGAATAGTTTCTTCCAACAACTCTGACATTTTTTATGTGCTTTCTTTATCTCTTCCTGTTCTAGAATTTTGACTACCGATATTTTTCCTCTTCATAAGCTCCCACATAAATCTTAGACTTTCTTCACATGTTTTCTGATCATTCTTCTAGCATAGTGGTATTGACAGCATTTGTTCACTAGTTCAGACTTCCTCAGATTCAAATGTATTATCCCTTTTGAAATCTTAGTGTTAATTTTCTGGATTTCTATCTATGAATGTTTCATTTATTTTGCCCATTTGTTTTTGTAGATTTCCCTGAATTATTCCAAAGTTTTTTTCCAGTGTTCTTCTTGTTTCCCTCTGTCTTTCTCTCAGTCCATTGATGGTACCTAAATATCATTCTTTTGAATTCTTTTTTCCAGTAGTTTAAATCCCTTTTCTTCTCCGGAAACATTTCTGGCTCTATATCTTGGTGACTTATTTGAAGTACTCTATTTTGATTTTCATGTGAATAGAAATTGTGTTTCATTTGAGACATTGTGGTATCATTTTATTTGTATTTAATTGATGGTTGTATGTTGGTGTATTCTTAGAAACTCAGAAACTAATTCCTGGTGATTGTGATTAGAGAATGGAAGCATGTGCACAGTTCTCTGTTAGCCATTTGTGCAGCTCAGTTTAAGGTGGGCTGGCTGGTGCTGACAAATGTGTATCCTTGATCAGGTGGTATATGAGCTGATATTGGCTCTTGCCCAGTAGGTAGGGCTTCAAAGAGTTGTAACTGATCTATAGGGGAAATTGCTGCCCTCATCAGATGAAGCAAAAAAACAAAAAACACACACAAGAGGAACCCAAACAAACAAACTACAGTGAAAAAGAAACTAATGAAGGGGGAAAATAAAATAAAATATACAGTAATAAGAAAACAGTACACATTAACCAAAAAGAGAAAAAAAAAATAAAACCACACAACAGAAAAATAAGAAGGAAGCATAAAGAAAGAAAAAGCACTAAACTCCATTAGACAGAAGAAAGCAGAAAAAAAATAGTAAAGAAAAATCAAGATGGAAAAAAAAAAGAGAGAGAAAGAAAGATGGTGGAGATAAGAGAAATAGAAGAAACAAGAAAAAAAAGTGGAAATAGAAATGATAAAAACAAAACAAGGGAAAGGAAAGAGAAAAAGAAGGAAGAGAAAGAATTTTACAAAACAGTGAAAGAAAAAAACTAGGGCAGCTGCTAGATGCAAGAGAGAAGAAAACTCTGGAGGAATGCAACTATTCAAGGAACTCACATGAAAGATAGGGGAGGAATGGTATGGTGGCACTTCAGGTCCTACGTGGCGTTCCTACAGGTTTAGATGTTTTTTATGCTCAGGGCAACCAATTCAGAAGTAGTTTATTCAGTCCTCTTTCAGGTCTGTGGGATGGCTAGCCATGAGAATTCCCAATAGTGCAGGGCTGACCAGAACTGGTTCTGCTGGTCTGGAGCAGGCGAGCCCTACTTCAGAACAGTGGTAGTGCAGATAGTACCACACTTACAATGTTGCAGGTCATAACAAATCATAAACTGCACTGAGGGTGGATAAAGGTGGGGGCTTGCCACACCTCTGGTCACTAGAAGAATGTGGGGAACAAGAAATAATCTTACCTTTTTACCAGCAATAACCTGTA
Organism: Chrysochloris asiatica; assembly: GCF_000296735.1. Classification (NCBI taxonomy): domain Eukaryota; kingdom Metazoa; phylum Chordata; class Mammalia; order Afrosoricida; family Chrysochloridae; genus Chrysochloris; species Chrysochloris asiatica. The sequence continues at coordinate 6,133,845 of NW_006408663.1, read as the reverse complement.
TGTGAAGAAACCACTAGAGGTGCGCCTGGCCCAAGCCATGGTATTTTCAATAACCTCATATGCATGCGAAAGCTGAACAGTGAATAAGGGAGACCGTAGAAGAATTGATGCTTCTGAGTTATGGTGTTGGAGGAGAATATTGAAAGTACCACAGGCTGCCAAAAGAACCAACAGGTCTGTGTTGGAAGAACACAGCCAGAATGCTCCTTGGAGGCCAGGAAGGCCAAACTTTGTCTCTCATACTTCGGACATATTGTCAGGAGGGACCAGTCGCTAGAGAAGAATTTCATGTTTGGTAAGGTGAAGAGTCAGAGAAAAAGAGGAAGACCCCAGTGAGATGGATTGGCAAAGTGGTTGCATCAATGGGCTCAAGCGTTGGCAACAATTGTGAGGTTGACCCCGAACTAGGCAATGTTTCATTCCATTGTGCATAGGGTCGCTATGAGTCAGTACTGATTCGATGGCACATGCAACAACAACATGTATGCATCTACACTGCCAAGCTGTTGTCTGCTTTCAAAGTCAATTGCAAAAGTTCAAGATGGCCAGCCAACACAGTTCACCTGTGTGTTTCCTTTTTTCACCACACCTATTCAGGTTCTTCTCATAGTAAGTATTCAGTTCACTTCTCTATCCCTTCCTCTGATGCTCAGTGTTCCAAGTCTATCATCAACATCTGTTTCATTTGGCCTTCTGTATCTTTGTTGTAGAGAGTCTGTGTAGTATGCCATCTTGCCAGAAATCTATATTTATGTTTTTTAAAGGAAAGGAATAAAAGTGGTTGCATGTTGTTTATACAACCCTACTAGTTTTTCTAGTGAAATTACAGGATAGCAAATCTTCTTTTTTTTTTCCCTTCACACTATTGTGTTCTCTTGGTTTTTCTTTCTTCTAGGGTAGGTGAGAAAAACATGTCATTAACTTGTATTAAATTCTGCATGCCAACTCTTCTTATGAATCAACTAGTGTCTGAGTTATCTAGTGCTTCTATAACAGAAATACCAAAAGTTGATGACTAGAAAATAGAAGTTTATTGTCTAATAGTTTTGGAGGCTAGAGCATTGCCTCTAGAGAAAGGTCCTTGTTGTCCATTTGTAGACCCAACATTACTTAGAGATCTCCATGTATCTTGATATAAATTGTCCCCTAGATCTGTTAGTTTCACAGTGTAGGGACCCCAGGTCCAAAGGAAATACTCAACTCTCTGCTCTTCTTTCTTGTATGTAGTAGGTCCCTCCCTCCCTGATGACTTCTGTCTTCTTTTATATCTCAAAAGAGAGTGACTCAAGATACAACCTCATCCTGTAGATTGCATCTGACTCCGTTAACATCACAGGAGTATTTACAATATAGGATAATTGCATCAGGTCAAGGGTTATCACAATGAATTGCAACATTGAACTGATTACATCGTATTAGATCTCATCATGGAAGTAAGAACATCTTAACTTCAAAACTAAACATAACCCTGGCCCAGGAAAGTTGATACAAAGCTGTAACTATCACAGCTACCCACATAGCCACTAAACCCTGGGTGTTTGACAGTAGATACAAGACTCCATTCATTATCTCCTCTTCCTCCTAGAATGTGTTCTTGATGTCTTTAAGTATTACCACAGACAGAAGCAGTATGATAAGAAACTGATGCCTTTTCTATAACTCCTCACAGTTTCTCTGTCCTAGTCTTACAAACTTCCCCATACTACATAAAACAGTAATTTCTTCATCATTAATGAGATAAAGACCATCTCTGTTAATGTTGTCTATCTTCTATTTTATCTCCTCTAACTCATAGCAATTCTATGTATTCAGTCTTGGCTGCACATTAAAATCATTGAGTGCATTGATATATTCCCCATTCATGATATTTACCCATATTTATACAATCAGAATATCAAGATGATACTCTAGTATTGGTCAGTTTAGAGAAGTTTCTTGGTTACACTAATGTGCAGACTAGAAATCGTTGCCACAGATTTATCATAATTACAAGAATCTGTAATAGAAGAAGATTCCTCTTTATCAAAGCTAATTCATCCATGCCACCAAATTCTATGCCTTTTCTTCTACGTCATCTGACATTTGGAGTGTCTGCCTTTATTCTACAGGTTGGATTTCTCTTATCTTCCTACTTATTGCAGTCATTGAGAAAGCATATCAAAATTTGGGAAAGAAAATGGAGGATTATTCTTGGGATACTGAGGCTCATAAAAGACCCGGTAGTAGAAACACCCAGTTGTTGTTGTTGTTGTTGTTGTTGTTGTTGTTGTTGTTATCAGGTGTCCTCAAATTGATTCCAACTCATAGCTAAACTATGCACAACAGAACTAACAGCCCGGTCCTGTGTCATCCCCACAGTTGTTACATTTGAGCCCATTGCTGCTGCCACTGTATCAGTCAATCTCATTGTAGATCTTAGCTCTTTTTCACTGATTCTCCACTTTAAAAAGCATGGTATCCTTTTCCAGAGACGGATCAGTTGCAGATAATGTGCCCTACATATGAGAGACAAAGTTGCACGATCCTGGCTTCTAAGGAGCATGAGGGCTGCACATACTTCTATGAAAGATTTATTTATTTTATTGGCAATTCATGGTACTTTGAATATTCTTTGCCAACACCATACTTCAAATGTGTTGTTTCTTCTACAGTCTTCCCTATTCATTGTCTAATTTTCATATGCATATGAAGCAATTAAAAATACCAGGGCTTGTGTCAGGCACACATTAATCCTCAAACTGACATTTTTGTTCTTCTACACTTTAAAGAGATCTTATACAGCAGTTTTGTCTATTGCAGTGTGTCGTTTGATTTCTTGAGTGCTGCTTCCATTACTGTTGATTGTAGAAGAACTTCCTAATAGTCTAAATTGATTAGAATTATGTCCACAGATCAGGACGGAACAAGAAAGAATTTTAAATTATTAACAACTACCTTGGGAGCAGATTAAATTCCCAAAAGAGAATGAACAGTGTGTGAAGAGAAGTAAGGAAATCTAATGATAACACAAGTTAATCAATACTTACACAGTCTTCCTTAGTCACTGTCCAACTTTCACATGCATCTGAAATTATTGAAACAGCATGCCTTGTGTCAGGCACACTTTAGCGTGTCAGGCACACTTTAGTCCTCAAATTTACGGCTTTGCTCGTCACACTTTAAATAAGCCTTTTGTAACAGATTAGCCTAATGAAATTTGTCCTTCAATTTCTTGATGGCTGCTTGTATGAGTGTTGATGGTGGATTCAAGCAAAATGAAGTCTTTAACAACTTCAATCTTTTCTTCATTGATCTTCATGATATCTATTTGTCCAGTGGTGAGGGATTTTGTTTTCTTTACAATGACGTGCAATCAATATTGAAAAGGCTGTAGTCTTTGATCCTCATCAGTAAATATTTTAAGTCCTCTTCATTTTCAGAAAGTGAGGTTGTATCACCTGAATATCGCAGGTTGTCAATGAGTCATCATCCAATCCTGACCATGTTTTTCTTTATATAATCCAGTTTCTTGGATTATTTACTCAGCATACAGACTAAATAATTATAGGGAAAGAAGACAACCCTAGCATATACTTTTCCTGATTTAGAAACAGTGAGTGCCCCATTGTTCTGTTCAAATGACTGCCTCTTGGTCTATGTACAGGCTCTTCAGGAGCACAATTAAATGTATTGGAATACTCATTCTCTGCACTGTTGTCCATAGTTTGTCATAATTCACACAGCTGAAAGCACTTGCGTGGTCAATAAAGCACAGGTAAACATCTTTCTGGTATTCTCTGCTTTCAGTCAAGATCCATCTGATCTTTATATCCTTCATTCCACATCCTAATTTGAATCTGGCTTGAATCTGTGGCAGTTCCCTGTCAATGTACTGTTGCAGCTATTTTAAATGATCTTTAGAAAAACTGTACTTGCATGTAATATTAATGATATTGTCTGATTTTTTTTTTCCTGCATTCCATTCTGGCACTTCTCTTTGAAATGGACACCAATATAGATATCTTCCAAGCAGTTGGCTAGGTAGCTGTCTTTCAAATTTCTTGGCCTAGATAAGTGAGTGCCTCCAGTGCTGCATTAGTTTGTTGAAAGATTTCATTTTGCATTCCATCAATTCCTGGAGCTTGGTTCTATGGCAATGTCTAAGTGCACCTTGGACTTCTTTCCTCATCACCATTGGGTCTTGATCATATGCTGTTTCTTGAAATGTTTGTACATAGACTATTTCTTTTTGGTGCATTGACTGTGTATTCCTTCCATCTTCTATGCACCGCTCAATATTTTACCCAAAAAATCCTTCAGTATTGCAAATTGAGGTTTGAATATTTTTTCTCAGTTCTTTTAGTTTGAGAAATGTTGAGTGTGTTCTTCACTTTTGGTTTCTAACTCCATCTATGTCCATTTCATTATAATATTTGACTTTGTCTTCTCAAGATTCCCTTTAAAATTTTATGTTCAGCTCTTTTAAGTCCTCATTTCTTCCACTTGCTTTGGTATCTCTGCACTGGAGAACAAGTTTCAGAGTCTCTTCTGATATTCATTTTGGTTCATTCTTTTTGTCTTCTTAATGACCTTTTGCTTTCATCCTTTATGTTGTTCATGGTGTCATCCCATGACTCTTCTGGGTTTTGGTAATTTGTGTCCAATACATCAAATCTGTTCTTGAGATGATCTCCAAGGATTTTTGTTTGAAGATGTGTGGAAAATGCCTTTTGAAGGTTTTGAATCAATAAGAGCTGGTTCAATCATGACCAAGGCAGATTTGTAAAATGTGGAGGTTTTTGGAGGATGAGTGGGGAATAGGAAAATCATGGGTGGAGGCCCTAGCGTAGGAAAGTTGAACAAGGTATAGTGCGACCTTTCAGGAGCCTGATGCCAGGACTGTAGATGTAGAGAACATTGCACGTTCAAAGTGGCACAGTTAGCCACCAGCTTTGAACTAACTGTCATTTCCAAGCCTGATGGTAAGGAGATATGATTGCTGTGCTATGCACATTCTACTGCTGTTTTCTAGGAAAGAGATGAAGTTTCTAGCACATTGTTGACCCATAACTTTTCACATTCCTGTTACCATTTCTGTACACCCACATTTTTAAAATTTGGGTTCATTCATGTTCAGTTTTGTTGCTACGACTGAATGAAGAACGGGTTCAAAACACTGTGGTTAATTTTTTGGCAAATAGTAGAAGTCTCATAGGAAGGGACAACTCCTCCTCTTGAGTTAAATTCATTTTGCTGAATATTGAATGTTGTTTGTATGTTGTATCAGCATGTAATGCCTTAAATTGTGACAGTCATCATGGTGTATTAAAGAAAGCTAGTTGTAGAAATAAAATCAATATTCTTATGAATATGAAATAAACAAATGGAAAAAACCTGTACTTTTGAAGATTCTAATGAGCCATTGAGTTAGTCAATCCTAGAGCTGGTCAGTAAGGACCCTTTGTGGTATGACTGCTAACTGCAAGGTCAGCAAGTCCAATGCACCAGCAGCTCCTTGAAAACCCTAGGCAGTGCCTCTATGATTCAGAATTGACTTGATAGCAGTGGGAGAGCTATTCCATTTCAATAATTCATGTTATGTGGATTAATACATTGCATGAATTATTTATGATAATATGGATTATGTTTTTCTGTTAATTAGAGGCCAAATTAACATCTGTCGTTTAGAGGCCAAAGCATCACAAGGCTAGGAACTAGCCAAGTCATGATTGAAACCCAAGTATTCTGACTCTGCCCTCAGTACTCTTTATTCCTACTATAGTCTTCATAGTGCAGACTTGTATCATGACTGCCTTTCAAAAGAGTAAACTCCAAGAGGAACAGGATCTAGATTTACATACCTATATCTTGAAAATGCCTGGAATGGGGCCTTATACACACTGGGTGATCATCAAATAATCATTGGTGGTGGTAGTTATGTGCCGTGGAGTCAGTTCACTTATAGCTACCCTGTACACAGTTTCTAAGGCTGTAAATCTTTATGGGAGCAGAAAGCATTCATCTTTTTCCCTTGGAACAGCTGGTAGTTTTGAACTGCTGACCTTGCGGTTCGCAGCCAGATTTGTAACTGCTACACTACCAGAGCTCCATTAGATGGATGATAAATTGACTATTACTAGACAGAAGGAAAGAACAAATGGAACACTTTATGCTAGAGAAGTTTATTAAACTACTTTCCCTGGCTTTACTACATGGTATTTAATTATAAGATACACCATAAGATATAATGTCAAAGGATTATACTGTATTTAAAGAATGATTGTAAATTATTCTTTACACAGGGTATTTTCTAGAAAATGAGCAAATCAAACAATATCTTTGAGAATGGCATACATGAAGGAACTGCTTAGTTATTTCATGCTTGAGTCAAGCCAATTAGGAGTGAAGTCTAGTTACAAATTTTGAATTGTCCCTGAAAACGTTTTCTTGGCATAAACATCAAGGCACCACTATACTGTAATAATCTCTAAATTCTGGAAATCGATTATAGTCCATCATTAATGGCTTGAAGCAAGTAAAATTTTATGCACCACATATAAATGAAAACATTAAAATTAATTATTCAAATTAAATCTGCTTTTCAGCTTAACAGAGTGATGTGAGTTTAAATTGTGTCATTTAAACTGTAATCTTGCAGGTGATTTAAATATTAAAATAACTTTGTGGGGTATTTTTGACAATAAGATAATTTATCATTTTGCCATTTGCCAGTAATTGGGTCCAAGTCTACAATAAAGAAGAAAAAGCCTAATGATAGGTTAATGGGAACTTTGACACCCAGCTGTTCATTGTAAGAAACAAATCTTTTCAGCTTCAAATTTGAATACAATCTAAGTAGTGAAATACAGCTTTTGCATCTTCATTAAACATATTCTTACAAGGTGAGTGGGTTAATATTAATGCAAATATCTTATTCCTGAACTTTGAAATTGTTATGTAAGTAAGAATATTTATGCTAAAATATTGGCTAATAACCACAGCATTGCAATCAGTGATGCTACGAAACAAAACAAGTATTTAGACTAAATTTATACTGTCCGATACCTATTAATTTTTAAAATCATATAAAGTCTAGATCACTTTAAAGATTTGCAAAATGTACTTTATGCTCTATTTCCTATAGTTGCATGATATAAATAGCATAAATAATTTGCTCTGTATACTAGGTCTTAGAATACAAAGACTACTTTTTCAATATCTCGTTAGTTTATGGGCAGTCCACGGGTTTTGAATGAGATATACTCCTTACAGCCTCTAAGTCATTAAGTCAGAGCTGTAGTTGACTCAGGAACAGGTGCATACAGTTTCTATTTAACCCACTTTAGTGCAAGAGAAGGCGCAAAGATTTTTCAATGATTGAAAAGCTTCACATGTGAAGGTAATTGTGATGATGAATTTGCTGCAAATAAGGGTTGGTTAAATCATTTCAAAGTGAGGGCAAATTTATGTAACATTAAAGGACAAGTAGGAGTTGTCCTTCAATTGACTGCTTATAACCAGGGACTGCTGATGTTGTAAACAGTCACCTATTTTCTAATTTGATAAATTTTATCTTTGGTTTTCATACATTTCTATCTGATTATATATATTTTAAAATGAAGCAATATTTTTCTTTTTCCTTCATAAAGGTTGAAAGTGTATGTGTATGTGTGAGAAAGAGTGTTTGTTGTTTTTGTTGTTGTTAAGTGCCTTTAGGGTCGATTCTGACTCACAGTGACCCCATGCACAGCAGGACAAAACATTGCACTATATAGGGTTTCTGAGGAGCGATTGGTGAGTTATAAACTGCTGACCTTGAGGTTCAAGCCAACTTTTCAGTTCAAACCGACCTTATGGTCGAGTGCTTATCCTACAGTGCCACAATATCATGGCTTTGGTCAGGTGCATCTTAGTTCTCAGGTGGACATCTTACTCTTTACTATTTTAAAGAGGTCTTTTGCAGCAGATTTGCATAATGCAATAGCTCTTTTGATTTTTTTATTGTTGCTTGCAGGAGTATTGACTGTGACAAACAAAATGAAGTATTTCACAACTCACTCTTTTCTCCATTTATTGTGATGTTGTTTATTGGTCCAGTTTTGAGGATGTTTGTTTCCTTTACATTGAGGGACAATTCATGTTGAAGGCTATAGACTTTGATCTTAATCAGAAAATATTTCAAATCCTAGGTTGATCAAGCTAGGTTGTATCATATGCATATTGCACCAAAATATTTCTCTAATCTTGTTTCCACCTTCTTCTTTGTATAGTCCAATTTCTTTGATTACCTGCTTAACACAGAGATTGAATAAATAATGGTGGAAGAATACAACTCTGGTGCACACATTTACTGATTTTATACCATTCAGTATCCCCTTGTTCTGGTACAGTGACTTTGTGTTCCTTAGTTGTTTTCTTTAGTTATTTTAGCTGAAGAAATGCTAAAAGTAAATAAAACATATGATTATCCAATTCAAAATGGTAAATACCAGTCCACCTCAGTTCACTGGTGCCTAGAATATTGGTCTTTGTGGAAACTTCTTTCAAAACATTTTTGAAAACTTCTAATTTTCTAGGGTGTCTATTTCATACATTCTACATTGTGATTATTAATTGATATGTACAACTATTTCTCTTCATTTTGAATTGTGCGCCATCATCAAATGCAAGCCCCAAAAGCTTTGCTGCATCCATGTCATTATAGTCATTTCTCCTTTCAGGAGAATCTCTTTCCCAGTTGTATTTTGAATGCCTGGCAACCTGAAGGCCTCCTCTTCCAGCACTATATCTGACAATGTTCTCCTGCTACTTATAAGGTTTCATTGACTAACCATATAGAAGTAGTCAACATCTTTTTCATCTTATAATGTCTTTAATCTGGAAGCTTCGTTGAAACCTGTCCACCACAGGTGCCCTTGCTGGCATTTAAAATATCAATGGTATAATTCCCAGGAGCACAGTAAATACAAGCCATGATAGTACAACAAAATGACAGATGAGTAGTGGATAGTTTAGTAGTTCATTTATATAGTCTTTCATTTTAGTTAGAAAATGCATAGTAGAATTAGAAAGATTTTCCTTAATACAATTGCATTTTTAAGGAAAAAAATTATTTCTATATTTAAACCTTTCTCATATAATATTTGAGTTCTGGTGTGGTACTGTGGTATAAAGCACTGGACCCAAGGTTGGTTAGAATCACAATGTCAGTGGTTCAAACTCACCAGCTGCTCCTCCAAAACGCTACACAGGGTCACTATGAGTCTGAATTGACTCAATGGCACTTCACAACAACAACATAAAATATTACTGTACTTGCTGTTGTTAGGTAACATCGAGTTGGTACTGACTCATAGCGACCCTATGTACAACAGAATGAAACACTGCCCGGTCCTGGGCCAATCTCACTACTGTTGCCATGCTTGAGCCCATTGATGCTGCCACTTTGCCAATCCATCTCGCTGGGGGTCTTCCTCTGACCCTCCACCTTACCAAACATGGTAGCTTTCTCCAGCGACTGGTCCCCTCTGACAATATGTCCGAAGTATGAGAGACGAAGTTTGGCCATCCTGGCCTCCAAGGAGCATTCCGGCTGCACTTCTTCTAACAGAGATCTGTTGGTTCTTTTGGCAGCCCATGGCACTTTAAATATTCTCCTCCAACACCATAACTCAAAAGCATCAGTTCTTCTACTGTCTTCCTTATTCACTGTCCAGCTTTCACATGCATATGAGGTTATTGAAAATATCATGGCTTGGGCCAGGCACACCTTAGTCCTCAAGCTGACATCTTTGTTTTTCAACACTTTAAAAAGGTTTTGTGCAGAATCAAACATCGTTTGATTTCTTGACTGCTGCTTCCATGAGTGTTGATAGTCGATCCAAGAAGAATGAAGTCCTTGACAATTTAAATCATTTCTCCATTGATAAGAATGTCTATTGGTCACGTGGTGATAATTTTTGTTTTCTTACATTGAGATGCAATTCATATGGAAGGCTGTGCTCTTTGATCTTCATTAGTAAATGTTTTAAGTCCTCTTCGCTTTCAGCAAGCAAAGTTGTATCATCTGCATATTACAGGTTGTTAATGAGTATTCCTCCAATCCTGATGCCACGTTTTTCTTCATATAACCCAGCTTCTCAGATTATTTGCTAAGCATACAGGTTGAATACATAGGTCAGTTACTGGGATAGCTGTATCTCAAGGGGTGTGAGTGTGTGTGTCAGAGAGAGCGAGACAGAGTTTGACTTGTTACATTTAATTGCAAAGATCATGGAAGTTTCTTTTAAAAGTGTGTGACCACTTTGACCTGGTAAAAATTATTCCCTCAGAGTTTAGAAGATTTGAAAAAGGATTGATTATCAAGTAATCAATAAAGTAGTTCCCTTGATTAGAATTGAAATGTAACTCCTCTGAACTTATCTCAACAGCTGTCATGTAGATTACTAGAGTGAATTAAAACATGAACTTGGCCTAACATTTTATTCTTTAATTCAGGTAACTATCTCTGAATAAATGACCCATAGAAAAGCAATCTTCTTAATCCATATCTCCTTTGGGTGAAAATATTTGAGTCACTCCCAGTCCATCCAAATCACCTAAATTATGATAAGTAAATTAGTAGCTGGAAATAGAGCTCAGAAAAGGGTAAAATATGTTTTAAACATCTAAAATATATATATCCCTTGAGTCAGAACCAACTTCAAGGTACTAACAACAACAGCATAGCTCTATATAGGTAAAAGGGGTATTGTATGCACTAGAATAGTGTTTTACAAAATGTATCTTTATAACATGAACTCAGGTGGAAGGAATTTGTTGGTCTTCTTGTTGTTAGTTGCAGTGAATCAATTTGGACTCGCCATGACTTCGTGCATTCACAGTAGAACTGCTGCAGGTGGTCGTCAAAGTCTGATTGTTCAGAAACCTATAGCCAAATCTGTTTTACATGAGATTTGAAAAAAAAAGAAAAGGAAAAACGAAAAGCATGTTTCTGACAAAGGTAAATCTATATTGCAATGCATTAATATGAGGAGCATGTTTTTCACAAAGGTAAATCTATATTGCAATGCACTAATATGCATTATAACTCTAGGAAAAGGCAACTAAACAGCAAGTTCCCTGCACTAATTTAACCATGAAAATTCATGGTTACAGAATAGTTTTGCAAGATTTGTGTTCGGTGGAGCAGCAATTCAGTATGAGGTTCCATAAGAACCCTAGGACAGTGTTAGCAGGAAGCTAGAACAAAATTAGAACTCAAGCTCCCAAACGACAAGAATTGACCTAAAGGTTCAGCTAGAAACAGCATGAGTAGCCCACTTTAGGCTTCTTGTTCAAACTGATGTTGCTGGGAAACAGGATGAAATATGGTTTTTATATCCAGTGCTTCCATGCAACAGTTTGAAAGCTCAAGAACTCTTTGAAGTACTTTAGACTCCCTGTATTACTTCTCTTTTTTACAGTTTAGGAGAGGATTGATAATCTTTGCAATATGTATCACGACCGACCAGTCCAATGGGCAAAAAGATTCTCTTTGCTTTTAGGGGATTTGGCCTTTTTTGTCATTTCAGAGTTGATGGCTTACTAAGATTAGTAGAGATAGGTAGACCTCATAAACGCTCATCTCACTTTTTTGAATTGAGAGAAATTTATGAGCTTCCCAGATTACACCAACTGAAGACAGAGGCTGATGTCACAATGAGTGAGGAAGCCAGGTGCAGATAACACTTTATGACTCTTAAGAGGGAAACAAGGTTGAGTGTGAGGACAGCCGTGCATAGAAGATTTATTAAGCACTTTGTTCATGCCTCTTCATCCTAGCAGTGTGTTAAGCTTGGAGAGATAAGAGGAACCAAAACAGTCTCCCTGTCATTAAGGGAATTAGACTGGCTGGGAAAACAAAACTTAAATTATCAACAAAGTTTCTTAACTATCTGTTATTTAAGGATCTCTTCAAGGATTTGCATGGTTGCCTAACAAATCAGACCTCTGTTGAGCACAAAGTTGCAGAGAACTGGCAGGAACCCACATTTAGATGTAGAACCAGCATATATATGTAGAAAGATCAAACCAGTGCAAGTGAGCATATGCTGATTGGCTATCCATACTTCAGATGAATAGTGCCACAAGAATTTAATGGAAAAAAAAATGTCTATAAGTTTGGGTGGTTAGACTGAAGAGAGAAGGAGGGATTTAGTTGCATGTGGGTTAGTGGGGCCAATATATCACAAGTAAACCAATGATTTGTTCTCCTACAAACAACTTTTCATATAATGGTTAAAGAAAGGTGACATTCATAATCACTATAGGGAATATGGAGTCTGTGTGTGGCACTGTGTGCTAATGCGCCGCACTACAAAGGCTAATGCCTTGAATAGTGATGGTGGTGGTTCAGGCTCACCAGCTGCTCCTTGGAAACCCTATACTGGGGCGCTAATGAGTCGGAACCAACTCAACTGCACTTAACAACAGCAACAACAACAGGGAACATAGCAAGACTTCTTGGGAAAGTGTTATGTACTCCTCTGGTTTTATAAAAAATACTATTTTTCTGGAAGTGACAACTTTCTATGATTATCAAATAAGTAAGCACTGAAAAGAGAACAGAATGAATTTACTTTGTAATATTTGTAACCCGTGTCATGTTATCCAATGAGCACATACTGTCATTTTTATTCCATGTTTAGTTATATATTTCCTCTCCAATGAATGCAGTCCTCACTGGAGTTACACATTTATAGAAAAATGTAATTTCTAAAACCTGAAAATTTGCACTAGTTTGCCACACTATGTTTCTATTCCTATCCTGTTTAGATAAAGCGTGAATTTAAAATGCTTTTGGTTGTCACTTAATTTCACAAGAATAAATACAGCTGTGCTTCCAAATGCATACGTACTTAGGATACTGTGTTCCTAATAAAGTTACAGGAACTCCTGGACTCACACTGCACGTTCAGCACTGAACAGTGAACCACAAATTCAGCAGTTCAAACCTACAAACTGTTCGTCAGAAACCCTATATAAGGTTGTTATAAATTGGAACTGACTCAAAGATACTTAACAGCAGTAACAATAAAGTCACAGAGTTTGGGGCACACATTTAGAAAGTCAGAGTGCTTTTACAACCAATAATAATAATCACTCTTGCAAAATCTTTCTGTGTATTATAATGAATAACAAATGGAAGGATAATATAACATCTAGAAGGAAATAAGAATAACATCCAGAGTAAAACCCTCTATAGTAGCCTGGAACACTCTTCAGAAATTTCTTCATCTGTTTTCTTTTTAGAGAAAATAGCTTTTTCATAGAATCCAGGAGAGGATTAAATTTGCCTTTTTATATCTGACAAGTATTTAACATATTACCAAAACTCCTCTTTTTAGTTCTCTCTTAATTAACACTTGGTTTCCATAACAGCAATTAGGTAACCTACTGTAAGAAGTACAACAATCTAAGTGGAGCACAAAATTTTCAACGCAAGTAGGTTACATTTACACAGATAGCAAAGATTTCAGGCCCTCTGTTTATTTCAGATTTTCTTCTTTCCTAGAGTAATACTTTGATTCCACATAACATCCTATGTATCTACTTTTCTTTAAGCTATGCTTAAAATGTTTATCTATACTTCTTATGGAGTCCTGGTGTGGTGTGGGTCAATGTGCCAAACTGTAAAGTCGGTTTTAATTGCAAGGTTGGTGGTTCGAGTTTACCAGCTGCTCCTTGGAAACCCTATACAATGTTGCAATGGGAAGGCATGTAAGAACAACAACATACTCCTTATAAAATAGTATATTATAGAAGTTCAGGGATTCTGGCCTAGTTAGGTGGTCGTGGTGTTATTGTTAAGTGCTTTCAAGTCAGTACTGACTCAAAATGACCCAGATGTTTCCAAGGAATGGCTGCTGGGTTTGAACCACTGACCTTGTGGTTAGCAGTCCAGTAGCATAAAGCCAATTAGAGCAGAATTCAAGGGAACTCAGTTTTAGTCTTTACCCTAACAATAAATATAAGGATTTTAGACAAATTCTCTTTGTCTTTATGGTTTAAATTAAAAGGTCAAACATTCTGAGGCAATTGCAATTCTAATAAGCTTATCATTTTTAAATCATCTAAGATCTCTTAGATCTTTACAGTCAATTAATACTTCTTAACTAGATGAACTACAGTATCTGTCAAATCTCAAGTACAATGCTGTTTTTGCTTTTAAGAGCCACCAAATCAGTTCTGACTCATAATGACCCTATGCACTATGAACTAAACACTGCCCAGACCTGGACCATTGCCACAATCATTCTCAGCTTCAGCCCATTGCTGCTGACACTTTGCCAATCTATCACATTGGAGTTATTCCTCTTTTTTTTTTTTTTCTGACCCTGAACTTTACCAAGCATGATGTCCTTCTCCAGGGACTGGTCTCCCCTGATAATGTATCCAAGGTATAAGAGACGAAGTCTCACCATCCTGTCTTCTAAGGATTGTACTGGCTATAATTCTTTCAACACAGATGTTTGTTCTACTAGCAGTCCACAGAATTGTTACTACTCTTCTCCAACACCATAACTGAAATGCATCAATTCCTCTACAACCTTCTTTATTCTTTTCCCAACTTTCATATGCATCTGCAGCTATTGAAAATACCATGACTTGCATCAGGCACACCTTAGTCCTCAAACTGGCATATTTGTTCTTGAACATATTAAAGAGGTTTGTGTAACACATTTGCCTAATGCAGTGCATCATTTGATTTCTTAACTGCTGCTTCCATGAGTGTTGATAATGGTTCCAAGCAAAATTAAGTCTTTGACAACTTCATTCTTCATTTATCATGATGCTATTTATTGGTCCAATGGAGAGGATTTTTGTTTTCTATGCATTGAGGTAAAACATGTACTGAGGGTTTTCTTTGTTCTTTGATCTTCAATAGTAAGTATTTCAAGTCCTTTTCATGTTCAGAAAGCAAGGTCGTATCATCTGCATGTTGCAGGTTGTTAATGAGTCTTCCTCCAACACTGATGCCACATTCTTCTTCATATAATACAGCTTCTCGGATTATTTTCATCATTGTACAAATTGAATAAATATGGTTAAAGAACACAACACTGGCACACATGCTTCTTAATTTTAAACAATTCAGTGTCCCATTGTTCTGTTTTATTGGTCTATGTACAGGTTCCTCATGAGCACAAGTTCTGGAAGACTCATTCACTGCAATGCTGTCCATAGCTTGGCATGATCCACACAGTCAAAACCCTTTACATCGTCAGTAAAACACAGTTAAACATCTCTAGGTATTCTCTGCTTTCAGTCAAGATCCATCTGACTTCAACAATGATTTATCTCATTCCACATCCTTGTCTGAATCTGGCTTGAACCTCTGGAAGTTCTCTGGCAGTGTACAGTTGAAGTCATTTTTTAATTGTCTTTAGCAAAATTTTGCTTGCATAGAATATAATGATACTGTCCAATAATTTCCACATGCTGTTGAGTCACCTCTCTTTGGAAGGGGCACAAATATGGATCTCTTCCTATTAGATGGCCAGGTGGCTGTCTTTCAAATTTCTTGGAATTGATGAGTGAATACCTCTAGTGCTCATCAGTTTGTTAAAGACTTTCACATAGGATAGAGAATATAAATTCAGAATGTTAACTTAGATACATTTTACAACATTGCTATCAAAATGAGACTTTAGAAAAATAATTTCATTATAGCTAGGCAGTATTTTAGAGGCCCTATACAGGGTGGCTATGAGTTAGAAGCGACTTGAAGGCACTTAACAACAACAACAACAGGCAATATTTGATATGTATAAAGATAAACTAGACTTACTCTGAATTTTGTCTTAAACATTCTCCTTTGACTAGAAATCATATCACACACAATTTTAGAGCATATTTGCCCTATGAACTGTAACACACATGCTAATAAACAGATTTACGATATAGCAAATTTGTAGGAGCAATGTGGGTTTCTAGAAAAGCTGTAAAGAATTCTAAATGGAAAATTTCAGGGTTACTGCCACAATTTTAACATTTACCTCTCAGGAAAGCTTCTGTATTCATATGAATCTCTTAACTTATAGGTTTCACTGCCTAGTTCATATATTGAAAGCAGTTTTGTGAACTGTACTTATTAAATTACTTATTAAAGTAATTATTTTCTGTACTATAACTCAATCCTAAGTAGTCATGTTCTTATCAGTGTACTCTTGCAGTATTTCTTACTATAAATTGGTAGTACATAAGGGGACTTAAAAAAGAGTATGGGAAAATTCCATTATCTTTCAGTTCCATTTTCTACTGTCATTTTTAAGTCTACTCCTAGATTCTCATCTGTTTTACCCCAATCAAGTGATTTTGTTGATATAATGCTGAGGGTTTTGTTGAGAAAATGTACAGGTTTTTGTGCATGAGAAACTGTCTTCTTTTTTCCTTAATTTACATTCTAGGAATCAAAAGGTTTTTTATTGTTTTGTTTTTTTAATGTTTAATTATTTATTGAGTAATGGTGTACAGAGCAGATCATCAGTTTCATATCCAACAAACCACACAACTGGTTTCATCTCAAGGACTGAACATGTAACAATCATAATTCCACTTCCTCCTATGGTTAATATTTCTATTCCACCCTCCTTCCTGGCAGTAATCTCAGTTATTTTTATAATCTAGGAATCAAAATGTTTTTTAAAATTTAATTGATGTTATTGTTAAGTGCCATCAAGTTGATTCCAACCCATAGCAATCTTGTATAAGGTTTCTGAGGGCTGGCTGGTGAGCTTGAACCTCCGACATTGTGGTTCAAACAACTTTTTCAGTCCAGTGCATTAACCCACAGCACCACCATAGCAAGTATTTATGTATAATCTTTGAAAAAGTGTAAAAGCTATACCTAGAAAAGAAACTTAAGAGTACATTTTTAAATGAAGTTACAGTTATGTGCATGAAGTTGTGTTCTAAGAATCAGAATCTAACATTTCAAGCCTAGCTCTGCCACTTACAATGTAACAGTCTTACTAATTTCCTCTTTGGAGTAGATGGCTTGTATCATTTATTTCACCTCTAAAATGACATTGCATGTAGCTGCCTTTTACTTCAACCTAGATCTTGTCCTTCAGAGCCCGTATTGCTGCACTCACAAATAGTGTTTTCCACTTCCTGGACAGCTATACTTACAAAGCAGTCACTAGCTATCCCCTGTTAGTTCCCAAGTGTACCACATATAAAATCACTCCCGAGTTCATTGACATGTTATAGAGTAATGAGAGGTTCATTCATCCATAAAAGAAGAGCAGTTTATTTTGTAGTCTCAAAAGAAGCCAGTCTACAAAACCTGATGTACAGTATAGAGTAGCCATGTACCCTGCAACCTACTTCTGATTTTAGCTGTTAATATTATCACAACCAACATGAAGGTCATATAAATTCCTTATGTTAGCTATACAGAGCACTTTATATATTTGGCAAGAAGGCAGGACCCACAAATGATTACGTTTTAAGACATAGAACAGAAGTTTACTTAATTAATTACTGGCTTTTCATTTATTATTTTCCTCTTAGATTCCTTTTTAGAGTAGTATTTTAGCATTTTATGTCACATAATACCTTAGTAGAAAGTCTGTAATTTTTAGTCACAAATGTGATCAGAGACTTTTTTAAGTTAATTAACAGCACTAGGTAACTGATATAGCAGTCCCCCTGCTCTGAGAAGAATTTGAGTTATTCGTAAATGCGTGTCATTAAAACTGATTTTAGTTTGTCACTCAAGCTAACCAAACTAGTCAAATTCCTTTGTATGTACAGTGTCCACTCCAGAAGATAATGTATCAAAAAACCCTGCAAACATAATGGTGTCAATAATTTTTTAAATTGAATAATATATTGATATAATCATACTTAGTAGATTTATAGACTTAATTTCACATTGGGGTTTTAGATTTTGAAGCTTGGAAAGTCAAGTATGAAATAAATAACCCTAGATAATTCTCAAATGCAGTATTTTTCATTAAAAATAAAGCATACCAAAAAAAAAAAAAAAAACAACAAAGCAAAATGTAAAATAAAACTAGCTTTGAAATTACCTAAAATATAATTTAAATGATGTTGCAACACAATACGTTGGCAATTTGTTAATTTAGCTTGAATTAACAAAACAGATTTGATGTGCTTGAGAGTTAACATCTTTATGTCTTGCATCATTCATCTTTGTTTAGCATATATGAGTACTTTAAACTTGATTAGAAATATTTACTTATGCATATTGTTTTCTTTACTGCTGTATCCTACTTTTTAGAACCAAGCTCACCACATTATTGACAGTCAGTAAACATTTCTTAAATATCTGAGAGAACAAATGAGTGATATAGATGGCTCATACTCCTCAGTTTGTCTTTATTTACTATAGCAGCACCCATCAAGGAATCACTATATACAGCAGTAAAATATTCCTGAAGCCTTTTGATAAATTTGTTAAATTTCAACTAGTTTTAAACAATCTTTACAGTTAGGGAATTTTAAAAGAACTGAACCATCAGACATTATAGCTAACTGCCCAGCCCTGATCTAAATCACAACCATACATTTACTTTGACCATAATAACCTAATAGAATTATTTCATTGTAAAGAATAATATCTCTTATTATTTTTAAATTGAAGATTTTAAAATGACTTTTTGAATTGTGTTAATATATATTATATTTATTTATAAATTCTTTAAGAAAGGAAAATACACTATTTCAGCTTCTGTTCTGAGAAATAAAATATACATAAAAAGAACCTTTCCCTAAGGCATAGAAAGCTTTCTTATTTAAAATTTTTATTAATAAAACAATTTAAAACATCTTAAATTCTTTAAATCTTCCAGCCATATGTTCATTTAATTAAGCAGAAACTCTGATAATTCTGGAAGTACACATTTTATCTGTACAGAGTAAAATCTTCATATACATGGTAATGTACCTAATAGATTTTGTATATGCAGTTAGAGTCGTGTAAAATGAGAGCTATTTGTAGGGTAATAAGTTTGGCTTCTTCATTCTGGGGAAAAAAGATTAAATCGTATTTGGGAGGATTTGGAATGTCTTTGATTACTTTATCAACCTTTTGAATACTTTATAATAGAGCAAGTTTAATTAACAAATATGCTCCAAACCATTGAGAATAGCAAATTGTCAACTATTGTTTACAGTTACAAATGGAATGTTTTCTGTACAATGAGAAGCTATTTTGCTCTGTTCAAAACACACTGTGTAATTTGCTAAAATACAACATTTAACCATCTTTGCCAATATTAAGCAGGCATTATAGCAAACAGTATTGGAATACATTTCTGTTGTGAACATGAACACTGTTTAAACTAAAAGTTTATTTTACTGGATTGCTGTTTGTAAGTTTAAAAGCCTTTGTGGTACAAGCAGTCTGCAATCTGATTAACTTAAAGGTTGGCAGTTTGAACCAACCAGTAACTAGTTTCAATCAGCCAGCAGCTTGATGAAAAGAAAAGACTAGCCAACAGTTTCTATAAAGATTACAGCCTAGAAACCCCTGTGAAACATTTCTACTCTGTAACACTGTAACATGGATTACCGTGTTACATGTACTCTGTAACATGGATTACCATGTGCTAGAGGCCAAATTGATAGATGCTAATAACATTTTTCATTTCAACTCAGAATGAGGTCAGTTTCCTGGCCCTAATAAGGCACCCCTGACTAGTGATAATTTCATAGGAATTAATTAATTGCAAGGGGCAGGTAGCTTGCTAGGTTTTTCATATAAGTTATCTTTCATAATTATACAAGTTATGAAAACTAAGTATTAACATTTCTATTAAGTAAAAAAAAAAAAAATCATAAAAAGGTTTAGACAAGAACAACTTGCCTAATACACATGGTTGGCTAGATAAAGTCAGTCTTATTATTCTAGCCAGTCCAAGTCCAAGACTGTCTAACTCCAAATAACATCCTCTTTCCACTGTTTAGCATTCTGAGTCTTAGGGGAAGCCCACTGTCACACCTGCCTTTTCCAAATCTACCCTGAAGAAATCTGGGTATTTATAATAACAGGTTATTCAATAAACACTTACTAAACACCGCAGGACCAATAAATGACATCAGGATAAATGGAGAAAAGACTGAAGTTGTCAAGGATTTCATTTTGCTTGGATCCACAATCAAAATGCATGGAAACAGCAGTCAAGAAATCAAATGATGTATTTCACTAGGCAAATATGTTGTACAAGACATCTTTAAAATGTTCAAGAGCAAAGATATCAATATGAAGACTAAGATTGAGCCTAACCCAAGCCATAGTATTTTCAATTACCTCATATGCATGTGAAAGTTAGAAAATGAATAAAGAAGACTAGAAAAAGTCGATGCATTTGAGGTATGGTGTTAAGGGAGAATACCAACAGTACCATGGACTGCCACAAAAACAAACAAGTCGGTGTTGGAAGTAGTACAGCCAGAATGTTCCTTAGAAGCCAGGATGATTTATCTCTCATACTTTGGACATATTATCAGGACATATTACTAGTTCTGGGAGAAGGATATCATGCTTGGAAAAGTAGAGGGTCATCACAAAAAAGAGGAGGGTCCCCAAGGAGATGGATTGACACTGTGACAGCAACAATGGACTCGGGCATCACAACAGCTGTGAGGCTGGCACAGGACCAGATAGATTTTCATTCTGTTGTGCACAGTGAGCTATGAGTCAGAACCAACTCTAAGGCACCTAACAACAACAAGCACATTTCAAGTGCCAAGCATCATATTAATCAAAGGAAATAGAGGGAGAACTAAGAACAATGAAATTTAAACTTCCAAGGAACTGAAATTCTATTAGAGAAGATGACAATAAATATGTAATTTTAAATAATCATATTAGGTAGTGAAAAATAGTATAACAGTAAAATGTATAAAGTATGTATTTGTGTGTGTGAAGCACACTTAGGTCCCCCTGAGGACTTGATGTTAGACTACAGACACTTGAAGTGTTACTCATCTGGCAGTTGATTGCACTATCATGGATCATGGCTTATATGTTGCTGTGTTGCTGGAAGCTATGCTACTAGTATTTTTGAGGAACTAGCAGTCATTATTGGGCTCATACCAGGAGTATGTGGGTCTTGAGAACCTCTGTGTATTTGTTGATCTTCTCTAAGTTTTTTTTTTTGACTTGCTTGACAGCCTCTTTAGCTGCTTTTTCTTCCTGTAAATGGACCTTAGGCTTCTCCTTCCTCTTGTCCTGCAGAGTGGCCATCACCGCCTGATACTTCCAGCCCACCTCATGCGCTAGGTGGCCCAGGTAGGCAGACTTCCATGTAGGCTTGATGCACACAACCTTGTGGGCAGCAGGAACCACAATCCACTTTTTCTTTTCATAGGGTGATGGGATCCTGTCAAACCCCTTGAAGGGGTCCAGAGCAGCCTGGCCATGCTTAGTTTTGTAGGGCAACATACCTCGCACTGTCTGCCAAAAGATGGGACAGGCAGACTGAAAGTGGTATAGGCTTCAGGATGGGTTGATGTTCATTTTCTTGCGGATGAAATCCAGATACTTCAACTTGGTTCTGTAGAAGTTGTCAGAAATGTTGATGTCATCACAGCGCATGACCACCACCTTCCGGCCCAGCAGCACTTACTTGGCTGCAGTGGCTGACAGATGGCCAAGGAGATGACCTCCATCTTCAAGCACCAGGATGTGGCCCTCTGCCATCATCTGCAGCTGCTTCAGAAAAAGCCACTAGTATTTTAAACACCAGCAAGGTTACCCATATTGGACAGTGTTCCATGGAACTCCCAACTATGACAGACTATAAAGAAGGAGATTCAGACCACTTATGATTAATTAGTCACTGAAAAGTTATGATCTACATCTAAAACAAAATAGTCATGGAAAACTTTATTGTCTAACATAATGCCTGACGATGAGCTCTTCCAATGGACACACTGAAAATATGCCTGGAGAAAAGCTGTCTCCTCAAAATAGGATCTATCTTAATGGCTTGGATGGAATTCTGCTTTCAGAACCTTCTTATGCTTATATAATATGACTCAAAATTATAATATCCATTAATAATTGGAACATGAAATGTACAAAGTATGTTGTTGTTGTTAAGTGCCATTGAATCAGTTCTGACTCATAGAGCGATTGGTGAGTTTGAACTACTGCTTTAGTTAGCAGTCCAGTGCTTAGCCCACAGTGCCAGTATAAATCTAAGAAAATTAGAAATCATCAAAAATTAAACAGAACATATAAAGACTGATGAATATTCTAAGCACTGATGAGCTGAAGTGGACCAGTACCGGCTGTTTTGAATCAAACAACCATATTGTCTACTGTGCCCAGAATGACAAACTGAAGAGGAGTGTTGTTCATTCATCTTCAAAAAGAGTATTTCAAGATCTTTCTTGTTGAACACTGCTGTCAGTGATAGACTAGCATACATATGCCTACAAGAAAGACAGCTTAATGAAATTACTATGAAAATTTATACACCAACCACTAATAGTAAAGATGAAGAAATTGGAGGTCTTTGCTGGTCTCTACAGTTTGGAATTGATAATAATAATAATAATAAAAGATGCATTGCTAAGTCCTGGTGACTTGAAATTGAAATTTGGAAATAAATGGAAAAAATTGATAGTTGGAAAATACAAGCTTGGTGATAAAAAATTATGTAGAAGATAACATTTTGCAAGAACAATGACTTATTCATTGTAAATACCCTCTATCAACAACATAAATGCTAACTACAGACACGTCCAACTTAAAACCAAACAACTACCACTCGTCTGTCAGTTTGTCGTACGACGGTGGCTTGTGAGTTGCTGTGATTCTGAAAGCTATGCCACTGGTATTTTAAATACTAGCAGGGTCACCCATGGTGGACAGGTTTCAGATGAGCTTCCA
>NW_006408663.1:6108644-6109101 GCF_000296735.1 Chrysochloris asiatica | reverse complement strand
GGCTGTTTCTCGTTCTGCTGTGCATAAGGTCACTATGGGTCGGTACCAACTCGATGGCACCTAACAACAATAACAGACATGTTCCTCACCAGATGGAATACAAAGGTGTCAAATCAACTAGATCTGTGGAAAGACAGAATGCATAAACTCAATATCATAATGGGAATAAGGTTAGGGACTGAAAGCAGAACATGTCAATAATTGCACATTGGCAAGTTCAAGATGAAGAAAAAATAAGTTAATGAGATCAAAGTGTGACTTTGAGTATATCTCACCTGAAAGTAGAGACCATCTGAAAAATAGATCAGATTCAGACCTTGACTAGAGGAAGAAAAATGAAAAACAAAAGAGTAATCCACTACAATTTGATGAACTTGACCTATATTTATGGATGTAGTAGCTCAAAAGAGGGAATGGATCTTTCAGCTAGGATCATTCCCAGCACCTTGGTACACAG
>NW_006408663.1:6105352-6106390 GCF_000296735.1 Chrysochloris asiatica | reverse complement strand
GTTAGATAAAAATCAGAGTGTCACTGTGACCCAGAGTAGTATAAGAAGTAAACAGTAGAAGTAGTAAGACAAGTACAGATCATTTAGGATAATATTATTCAGGCTATAAGTGAGAAAGGGTTTTAAACTTAGGTGACAGCAATGGAAACAAGAAGTAACCGATTCAGCATAAATTTTAAAGGCAGAGTTATAAGATTTGGTAGAATGAATGTAGGTGTTTAGAAACAAAGATAAACCAAAGGTTCCTCAAAAAGTTAAATGTAGAACTACCCTAAGACTCAGCATTCCCAATTCGAGTTATATATCCCAAGGAATTGAAAATAGAAACGTGAGCAGAAACTTGGACAGCAAACTGAAAAATTGCCAAAATGTGGAAACAACCATTACTCAATGAATGGATAAACAAAATGTGATACATACATATAATGGAATTGGGGTCAATGGATGAAGTGTTGATACATGCTACAACATGTATCAACCCAACAACATAACGATGAGTGAAATAAGTCAGACCTCATTTATTTGGAATAAGGGGATGTATAGATACCAAGGGTTTTCGTGGTTATCAGGGACTGAAAAGAGGGAGAAAGGGAGCACTGAGTTTCTGTTAATGGTGATGGAATCATGTGGAAAATAAATGACAGTGATGATGTTTGTACAACATAATGAATATAATAAATATTGCTGAAAATTATCTGTAAAACTGCAGAATTGGCAATATCTTGTTTTATACATAGGTCTCTGTGTGGTGTAACATACCCCATGGTACCACACAAAAAGGCTTGGTGATTTGCTTCTGTAAAGATTATAGACAGAAAAACAAAAACCCTATGGAGCAGTACCACTCTGTAACACATGGAGCTGCCATATAGTAGAATCTATTCAACAGCATCAGGTTGTTATATATAAGAGAGCTTTAAAAAGTCCATGGAAAAATTGAATGAAAGATAATGGGAGCTTTCCATGAAATTTTTGAAGCACCCTCATATGTTTTTAATTACAATAAACATTAAAAACAGAAATGAGACATTAAGTATG
>NW_006408663.1:6055764-6104742 GCF_000296735.1 Chrysochloris asiatica | reverse complement strand
AATTGAGATATTACATAAAGCAACAGATGTTATATAAAATGTAAAATCAAAAGTTTGTTTTTCCAGTACCCTTAAATTAATCACTGGGATATAGAGGATACCTCCCACACTGAACAGAGCCATATTTATGGAAGCATTTTGTATTTCATCATGCTGGGGAAGACACCTTGCTAAATGCTGCCTAGTCAGTGGGATAGATTTATGTGATACTGGTGAAGTCTAGGTCTGTTTTTCAGAAGTATCTTCAGTGTGCCAGTGTACTCTACCTGTTTGCAAATCTCTCCTATAGGAGAGAATGCGGATTTAACATAACTGTGAACTGCCTATTATGCATACATTTACAACATTCCCATGCCAATTGATCTCAGATGTGCCCAATTCACAAAGAACTTGGTAGAATTTGCAATACAGTGAGGCATGAGGTATGTGTGGGTGAAAAATTTAAGATAATGCCTGTGCTTTGTAAACTATGAAGCACTAAACTTCATATAGTGTTATTATCATTAAATAAAACATGAAAACCTAGAAGAGTAATAGAAACTTTATTTGTGGATCTTAGTACATACTCACATTACAGCTTTTTCAGGGGACTCCTGGTGTGGTGCTGTAGGTCTATAAAAACACATGGTTGGTGGTTCAAACCCACCAGCTGCTCCTTGGAAACTCTATACAGTTTCTCTGAGTTGGAACCAACTCAATGGCACTTAACAACAAGTACATGTACTTGAAAGCTATTTTGAAAAATATGTAAAATGTTGAAAAAAGGTACATAGTGTAGTAAAGAGAACACAACTAGAAAAAATTATAGCCTTACATAGTATGTGTGGAAAGTATAAGCAAAATGTTACAAATAATCAGAGAACTTGAGTAGAAAGAATTATTGTTAAAAGGTCTCCAAGCAGCTCATTAAAATATATCTATAGGTATGATATAATTATAAGAAAGGGGACCTTGAAACAAACAGTTTTTGATAAGATCCACTCGAGTACTAGGGTAAAGGAAGAAACTCAGGGTTTGGAAGTTAAACATTGTATTTGAAGCACAATCATAACAAAAAGCCAGAGAAATAAGTACTTATTGAGTTCTTGGGAGGTGGGGCACCATACTGTTATAAACTTTGGCACACTCAGCTTTGAATCACTCATCTTAAGTGTTAGGTAGCTTTGTGACTTTGTGACTAAGTTACTTAACCTCATGGAGCTCAGTTTTCACCTTTGTCAAATAGGAAAGATTATTCATATACTACACTGTATAATCTGCTGCAAAAGACCTCTTTCAAGTGTTAAAAAGCAAAAATGTCACTTTGAGGACTAAGGTGTACCAGACATATCCATGGTGTTTCCAATGAAATTATATGCATGTGAAAACAGAATAATGAATAAGGAAGACCAAAGAAATTTTGATGCTTTTGAATTATGATGTTGACAAAGACTATTGAGTATGTCATGTACTACCAGGAGTTCCAGTGGTGCAATGGTTAATCATGGTTAAATCACATGGCTGCTAACTAAAAGGTAGTGGTGAAGAATGAACAAATCTATCTTGGAAAAAGAAGCTGCAGAATGCTGCTTACAAGTGAGGATGGCAAGATTTTGTCTTACTTACTTTGGACATGTTATCAGGAGGGTTCAGTCCATGGAGAAGGACATCATGCTTCCTAAAGTAGAGAATCAGTGAATAAAAGGAAGATTTAAGCAAGATGAATTCACACATTAGCTCTAAAATTGGGCTCAAATATAGCAACAATTATGAGGATGGTCCAGGACTGGACTGTGTTTTGTTCTGTTGAAAATAGATCACTATGAGCAGAATTGTGTTTAGTACAGTGGGTTTGATACTTCACTTGATGGTAGTTTTTGGTCAGATTCAGGAACATGGGAATGGAAGGAAAGAAGGGTTGCATGGTATCTGATGGCAAAACTTGGTCAGTGGAAAGTTTTCCCTTTCCATATCTAATAGTACTTCTGATTATTATTGCTATTGTTCGCTGTCTGTTAGTCAGCTCTGATTTATGATGGCCCCATATACATTGGAATGAAATGTCCTGCCCTGCGCCATCCCCATTATAGGCTGCAGATTGAACTATTGTGACCCATAGGGTTTTCATAGGTTACATTTTCATAAGCAGATTTCCAATCCTTTCCCTCTAATCTTTGAGTCTGGATGCGTAGCTGAAACTTGTTCAGCATCATGGCAACATGCAAGCCTCTACCGATGAATGAGCGATGGCTATGCATGAGGTACACTGGCCAGAAAACCAACTTGGTTCTTCCAGATGGAAACCAAGAATTCTGACAATAAACCATGAATGCTTGTTAAATGTCTGATTAAAATCACAATTTTCAGCCATTCCTAGAGACTTTCCAGTCTCCAGCTATCTACTACTCTTTTTCAAAGACTTGACTTTCATAAAGATCCATGCTGATGCTTGTGAAATAGCTGACTTATAAAGTAGCATTCCTTACCCTTGACATTTCTCTATATCATTAATCTCACAAATTCAT
Source organism: Chrysochloris asiatica (assembly GCF_000296735.1). NCBI lineage: Eukaryota > Metazoa > Chordata > Mammalia > Afrosoricida > Chrysochloridae > Chrysochloris > Chrysochloris asiatica. The sequence continues at coordinate 6,102,238 of NW_006408663.1, read as the reverse complement.
AATTCAAGTGTTAGCCTCATTAAATTAAACACTAATCTACCTGGAATTTTTCTTAATTGCCTGACAATAATGTTAGCATGTTTGTGTTATGTCTATAGGTAAGCATATCATTGATAGATGATAAGTTCAATGTGCTAAAGATATTCCTCATTATAAACAAAAATTTAATAGAATTTAGGGAGTGAAAATGCCATCTCATCATACTGCAGTCTGGATCTTCCAAGTTTGGAAAGGATTCCAGGTAATTCTACCTGCATCGGCTGTTCTTGGTCATTAGGTTAATGATGATCATTTCCATAATTTCCCAGTTATGATATTTTAACAATACTAAGCAGAAATAAAACTAATTAAATGAATTTTGTAAAGAAAGCAGCTATTTTTCCTATTATGGAAAAAAGTTTCAACTGAAATAAAACAACCAATCAGACCCAGTTCAAATATCAATATTTAACAATATTTGAAGTAGCATTTTAATGTAGGACTCTGTTAAGATAACCACCCTCTCTCCAATTAATGGAGTCCTGGTGTGACGCTATAGGATAAGCACTGGACTAAAAAGTAGGTTTGAACTGCAAGGCTGGCAGTTCAAATTCATCAACTACTCTGTAGAAACCCTACACCTGGTCACTATGAGTTGGAACCAACTTGATAGCACTTAACAGCAACATCACCTATAACACCTCTTTATTATTTTCATGTTTTCATCTCCTTGCCACATCCTACTCATTCTGCCCTATCACTGCTTTGAAACTGCTTTCAGCAAGGTCACATAAGTAATAAAGATTTTACATTTGGCATTGGTTAAAAAAAAAAAAAAAAAAATCCCTTCTTTAGTATTATATTATTTTTCTCAACCCCTCTAGCTTATCTTTTCTGAATTTCAGGACTATCCTTCCTTGATAAAGTGGAGGATTAACAAAAAAGAAAAAGACCCTCAGCAAAATGGATTGTCGACACATGGCAGCAAATAGTCAATTGTGATGATGGCACAGGACTGGGGAGTGTTTCATTCAGTTGTGCATTTCTAACTCAGTGTTTCATTCAGAGTTAGAAATAACTCTATGGAATCTAACAACATCCTTCCTTGGACCCTCAAAAAATTGTGTTGTCTAATGCTCAGACTACCAATTGGTCTTCAATTTGTTGTACTGTGGTGACGTGTGTGTTACTGTGATGTTGGAAGCTATGTCACTGACATTTTAAATACCCGTAGGGTTTTACCCATAACATACAGGTTTCAGTGGAGCTTCAAGACTAAGAAAGACTAGGAAGAAGGAGAGCTGGACCATTTATGAAGGGTTAACTATTGAAAACCTTCTGAATAGCAGGAAAATATTATCTGAAATATTCTAGAAGATGATCCACTCATGTTGGACAGCACTCAAAATATGACTGGGGAAGGTTTGTCACCTAAAATAGAGTTGACCTTAATGATGTGGATGGAGCAAAGCTCTTTGGACCTTCATTTGCTGATGGGACACTACTCAAAATGATAAGAAATAGCTTAAAACAGCCAGTAATAATTAGACTATGAATGACTATGATATAGATGAATATGATGACTATATACATGGATCTCACCAGAGGAAGTATCAGTAGTTGGAAAATAAGTCATTGGTGATAGAAATGATGTTGCCTATCACATGATAGAATTTTACTTATTTGTTATTATCAATACTTATTTGTTGCAAATGCCTTTTTCCAACACTATAAATGGTGACTACACATGGACCTCACTAAAAGAAATACCAATAATAATAATAATAATAACACAAACCAAGTCCTTAGCCATCAAGTCAATTCCAACTCTAACAGCCCTGTACAGAATTTCTAAGATTATAAATCTTTACAGGAGTAGAAAGCCTCATCTTTACGGGAGCAGAAAATGGCTGGTGGGTTTGAACTAACAAACTTGTAGTTAGAAGTCCCTTGCTTTTCTTACAGCATCACCAGAACTCCTAGATGAAATATACAGAAATCAATCTGACATGTGTGAGAAAGGGTGATGGAGAAGTTCAATACCATTAGCCAAATCAAGGCCATGGCAGACTGTGGAACAGATCATTAACAGTTCAGTCTGAAGCTGAAGAAAATTTTTAGAAAGTACACAAGAGCCAAAATATATTCTACCTGAATTTAGAGACCATCTCAAGAACACATTTGATGCATTAGACACTAATGATCAAAGGCCAGAAGAGTTGAGGGATGAAATCAAGTGTATTATACATGATGAAAGCAAAAGGTCATTTAAAAGAAAGGAAAAAAGAAAAAGACAAAAATATCTATCAGAAGAGCCTTTGAAGCATGCACTGAAAGAAATGATGAAGTAAAAGGGATGAGCAGAAATCTTCCAAGGGCAGCCCCAGAAGACAAAGAAAAAATGTTAAAATGAAATGTGCAAAGACCTGGAGTTAGAAAGCCAAATGTGTAGCATACACTCAGCATTTCCCAAGCTAAAATAGCTGAAGAATATTCAAGCCTTGCTTGCATTCTGTGGATTCTCTGGACACAATATTGAATGATGCAGGAAGCAGCAAAAGAAGACAGAAGTAATATACAGAGTCACTGTACCAAAAATAATTGGTCAATGTTGAGTCATTTCAAGAAGTACTATATGACCAAGAACAGAAGGCACTGAAGGAATAGTCCAAGCTGCACTGAAGACATTAGTGAAAGGCAAGTATTGAGGGATTGAGGGATAGAAATTGAAATGATTCAACAAACTGATGCAACACTGGAGAAGCTCAATTGCCCATGCCAAAAATTTTGGAAAACAACTATCTGACCAACTAATTGGAAGAAATAGATATTTGTGCCCATTCCAAATAAAAGTGACCTTATTAAATGCAGAAATAATTAAGCAATATCGTTAATATCACATGCAAGCAAAATTTTGCTTAAGATGATTCAAAAACAGTTGTGGCAATACATTGACAGGTGATGCCAGAAATTCAAGCCAGGTTCAGAAGAGGAGATGGACCGAGGGATATAACTGCTGGCATTAGGTGTATCTTGTCTGAACACTTAATTGTGTTCATAAGGAGCCTATACATAGACCAAGAGACAGTCATTTGAGCCGAGCGGGGGAATACTGAAAGGTCCAAAATCAGGAAAGGTGTACATCAGAGTTTAAGTTTTCACCATACTTACTTAATCTGCGTGCAGAACAAATAATCAGGGAAACTAGATTATGAAAAGAAGAAAGTGGCATCAGGATTAGAGGAAGACTCATTAACAACCTGCAATTTCCAAATGCCACAATATTGCTTGTTGTTGTTGTTGTTATGTGCCGTGGAGTCGGTTCTGACTCATAGTGACCCTGCACAGGGTTTCCGAGGCTGTTAATCTTTATGGGAGCAGAACGCTTCATCTTTCTCCCGCAGAGCAGCTGGTAGTTTCGAACTGCTGACCTTGCGGTTCGCAGCTCGATTCGTAACCACTAGCTACTGGATACAAAGAGGACTTGCATTACTTTCTGATGAAGACCAAAGACTAAAGTCTTCAGGATGTATTATACCACAATGTAAAGATAACAAAAATACTCACTACTAGACCAATAAATAATATCATGATAAATGGAGAATTTGAATTTCTCAAAGACTTCAGTTTGCTTGAACCACAATCACTGCTCATTGAAGCAACAGTCAGGAAGTCAAAAGACCTATTGCATTAGGCAAATCTGCTTCACAAAACCCCTTTAAAGTATTCAAGAGCAAAGATGTCACTTTGAGGACTAAAGTGTGGCTGATTTTCAATTACTTCATATGTATGTGAAAGTTGGGCAATAAATAAGGAAGATTTTACAAGAATGGATACATTTGAACTATGATGTTCATGAAGTATATTGAAAGTACCATGGGCTGCCAGAAGAACAAGCAAATTTGTCTTGGAAAATACAGAAAACTCCTTAGAAACCGGGATAGTGAAGCTTTGTCTGTCATCTTTTGAACATGTTATCAGGAGGTACCAGTGCCTGGAAAAGTACATAATGCATGGAAAAGTAGAGAGTCAGTGAAAAAGAGGAAGACCTCCAGTGGAATGGAATGCCACAGAGATAGCAACAATGGACTCAAACATAACAACAATTGTGACAGTGGTGCAAGACTGGGCGGTGTTTTGTTGTGGTATACAAAGGGTCTGTATGCACTGGAACCGACTGCATGGGATTGGATAAGAATAACAACAATGCTCATTCTCTTCTCTTCCTTTCCATTCAAGTTGCATACTCTCCCTGGGTGATATATTTCACTCTTAATTTTTTATTACCAACTCTATGTTTCTTGTTGTTAAGTGACATCGAGTCAGTTCCAACTCAGAGTGACCTGTATAGGGTTTCTAAGGAGCCGCTGGTGAGTTTAAACAGCCAACCTTGTTGTTCAAACCAAACTTGTGGACCTGTGCTTATCCCACATGGCCACACTAGGACTCTGTTAATGACTCCAAAATTTATAGTTCTATAACTCTATATCTAAGAAGCTCTGGTAGCATAGTGGGTTACAAGTTGATCTGCAAACAGCAAGGAAATAATTCAAATTTACCATCAGCTTCATGGGAAAAAGATAAGACTTTCTGATACCATGAAGATTTACAGCCTTGGAAACCCTATACAGGGTTGCTTTGAGTCTGGACTGACTGCACAGCAAACCACCACCACCACCTTAACTCAATATCTAGTTGCTGCTAGATATCACCACAGGGATATTTCAAAGTCAAAATGTTCAACAAAATATTTACCTTTTGTCTCCAAATAAGATATGTATTTTCAGCAGTTGGTCCCATCTACACCCAAATGCCCAACTCAGAAATCTGGGCATCATCCTGATGGCTCCTTCTCCCTCACTGACTCCCTTTAGTCTTCCTGTATTTAATGAATAACAAAGTCCTTTCATATTTTTTCACGTTAGTATTCCTTGTTTGAAGATCTCTTTCCATCCTCATTGCCATTGTCTGCTCTTCTTGAAATGACTGAACAAGTAAACAAGAGTAGTAAATGATTGAACAAACACCTATTGTTTTTGGTACAGTGATTCTGTGTATTATCTCTACCTTCTTTTGATGTTTCCTACATCACTCAATATTATGTCCATAGAATCCTTCAATATTGCAACAAAGGCTTGACTATTTTCTTCAGTTTTTCAACTTGAATGCTGAGTGTGTTCTATTCTTTTGGTTTTCTAACTACAGGTTTTTGCATCTTTCATTATAATGGTTTACTTTGTCTTCTAGAGCTGCCCTTTAAAATTTTCTGCTCACCGCTTTTACTTCATCATTTCTTCCAGTGCTATATCTTCTAAATGTCAAAGAGCATGTTTCAGAATGTCTTTAGACATCATCCAGTTTGGTCTTCTCATCATCTTTCCATTTAACTACTCATTGGCCTCTGTACTTTACCACTTGCTCTCATCTAACCATTTCACCATAGAACTGCTAATGTGATCTTACCAAAATACCAAATTGTTCTATCATCAGTACCCTGTCGAAATTCCAAATCACTTAATATGATCTTGTTATTAGTACCCTATAGTAAGTCCAAACTACTTAATATAGCATTATCATACTCTCATTATTCAATCAATGCACATTTTCCAGGCACTTCTCATTTCCAGCCACTTCTGTTATACTCTGCCCTCCAAGCACTGATTCCAGAATGTATCTGCATTTCTTACTACATAACATGATTCTCCTGCTTCCATCCCTTTGCCCATGTTGTTCCCTCTGCCTAGAAGACTTTCTACCTGATCATTTACTTGGACATTTCCAACTGGCCTTCCTTTCTGATACTTTTATGAATCACTGAGAAATCTTTAACACCTGCTTCTAAATGATGGTACATTCGCAACACTGTGGCTAGGAATGTCTTTGAACTCCTTTCAGCTATCATGCACCCTGGGAAGATTTATCTGATCTCTTAAGTCTGAGAAGGTTTCATGTGGAACATTTTTTCTCATTGTAGCATTCATGATCTTGTAATACTACTGACTCTTTAATGTAATTTTATATGATGATATTCTGTGTCATGGTATGCCCAGACAATTGCTCAGTAAACACTCTGGATCCTCTATAATTTGTCCCATATTGAAATACTTCCATGCTATCATTGCCGTTATATCTGAAGTGATAACGACATGATAAAATGTTTATCACCTACAATGCTGCCTCTCAGTTTCAGAACACTCACATTCTTTCTTAACTGTAAGAGAGTTTTCTGTAATCATTAATCTTTTCTGCTCCTTGGGTAGCCATGCTGTCTCTGCTGTTACATAGTCTTCCAGACAGTGGATAAGAAGAGGAACGGTTGAATTTCCTTTAGTCAGGGTAGATTCTTTCTGTGTGAATAACATAACTAAAAAACATAACTATAATTGCTTAGAAATGTAGGCATCGGGAAAATTATTGTTCAATATTATATTGTGAGATTTTACTATTTAATCAGTTTGTGTCCAATATTATTATACAAAGATTATACTTGCCCAAAGGTACTTATCTAATATATTGGCTGACATACTTATAGGAAAGGCTAAAGTTAATCAGAAACACCTTTTCTCTACATTTTTATCTCAACATATCTACAGATTTGCCAGGGATCATTAAATTTGACTGCTGAAATGAAAGAAGTTTAAGATTACTACTCATAAACAGGTCAGGGAAAAATATGAGCATAGTTGCTATACTTTATGCTTCCTAATTGATCAATTACAGAAGTCAAGGTAAATTTAGAGTTCACATTGTCTTCGCACATTGATGATAAAAACATGTCTTTCGAGGACATAATCAGACTCATAGCCTTGCTTACTGAGTAGGAAGGCTAAGCCTTCATAAAAGTTAAAGCATTTTCCGTTCTCAGAAATTTTGAGCAGAAGAGGAATAGGCAGATGAATAAAACATGGTAACAGAATGTACTAAAGCATGAATTGAGACATATCCACTAAGTAAGATCACAGAAAGCATACAAATTTCACTGACCATTAAAAGGACTCGTCAGGGTAGATTATGATATTTTTAATCTCTAAAGTAATTATGTTCCAAGTCTTAAAGAGTATGAATTTTATTAAAAATTTAAGCATATATGAAAGTGGATTAAAGTTTTAGCTTCCAGAATTCAACATTCATTTCTAACAGTCTTAATGACTGTTGTCAGGTAATTCTTTTTACAGAACTTTTAAAGAACTTCTCAGATTGCTCATCGGTTGTATTCCAGGTACTGGCTGAGGACAGTATAGAAAGTGGCATTCATAAAATCAATACCTTGTCTTTGCTACCCTCATGTGTCCTCTTAAACATATGTTTATATACAAACCTAGTGACTCCAACCTAGGGTCCTGCAAACCCAACAGTGTAAGGTAGCATGAAAAAGAGCAAAAGGGTTTGTGAGAGTCCAGTAGACTCCTAACATGTAAAAGATTGTGTTCATGTTTAAATACATAAATAAAATATGTTAGTACTGCTGTGAGGAATTGAATAAAAATACATTTGTAAGTGCCACTGGATTTGTAAAAGCTTTTTAGATTTTTGTTGTGGTTAGGTGCCATTGAGTTGGTACTGACTCACAGCAACCCCAATGCAGAACAGAAAGAAACACTGCCCGGTCCTGGGCCAACCTCACAATGGTTTCTAGGCCTGTGCCCATCGCTGCTGCCACTGTACCAATCCATCTTGCTGGGAGTCTTCCTCTTTTTCTCTGACCCTCCACTGTACCAAACATGTTATCCTTCTCCAGGGACTGGTCCCTCCTGATAATATGTCTGAAGTATGAGACATCCTGGCTTCCAAGGAGCACTCTGGCTGTACTTCTTGCAAAACAGTTCTGTTTATTCTTTTGGCAGTCCACGGTTCTTTTAATTTTCTCCTCCAACACTATAACTTAAATGCATCAATAATTCTACTGTCTTTCTTATTCACTGTCCAAATTTTGCGTCCATGTGAGGTTATTGAAAATACTACTGCTTGAGTTAGTCACATCTTAGTCCTCAAACTGACATATTTGCTCTTCTTAGTTCTCAAACTGACACTTTAAAGAGGTCTTATGCAGATTTGCCTAATACAATACATCATTTGATTTCTTGACTGCTGCTTACATGAGGGTTGATGGTTGATCTAAGCAAAATGAAATTTTTGACAACTTCAATCTTTTTTCCATTGATTTTCTGGTGAGAATTTTTTTTTTTTTTTTTTTTTTTTAAGGAGGAGCAGGTAATGAAGCATTATTTATCTCTCTCTATATATAGTTTCATGATTGTTGTTGTTACTGTCATTGTTAGCTACTATCAAGTTGAGCCTCACCTTTGGTGATCCCTTGAACAATGGTACAAATCACTACACAGTCTTGTACAATCCCCATGATCTGTTGTGGATCAGACCATTGCAAACCATGTGGTTTTCAGAAGTAGTTTGCCAGGCTTAACTTGCCTTAGTGTGGAAGCTTCACTTATGTCTGTATTATTACAGGAAAGTCTCTACATACAAATGGATGGTCTCTGTATATTAAGTTGATTGGTCAGAAATTGAAACGAGATCTTCTGCATGGAAGACCTGTATTCTACCACAGAATTATACTTCACATCATCACTCATTGAAACAAGCAGTTTCATTTAGGGAAATACAAGAAATAATGAAAGAGGAAAGTTGAAGTGTTAGGAATTATGGAATGAAAAGTTTTGCACATAATGTATGCTGTGCAGTGAGTTTCTCTTATGTGGCATTTCTGGCTATGGTTTTGAAAATTCTCCCCAAATGATTACTAAAACCACAAATTCAAAGGTCAGTTTTTTATCCATCTAAGTGACTTCAAAGATTGGTTGCTTTGCTGTCCACATAAGCAACCTTACAGTGATTAGATGGTCTACTGTCGGCATAAGTGGTTTGTAATCTACCCAATAGGATTTCCTGTTTTTTAAAGCCACACATTGAAATTGGTAGAGTTTTCTACATAAGTGGCCAGTCTTGAGGTTTTTGGTGGACATTCTGATCAACAGGATCCTAGAGAAAACCATGCAGGTTCTTTACACCTGGAGTCACTTTAATGAGAACTTCCTTGATTCAAGTCAAACTACTGTTCTGAACTAGAAATACTGATGGCCAAGAGAAAAGACAAGTACAGCAGAGCCCCAAAGCACAGAAATTGCATCAAGGCTTGAGTAGCAAGAACCACAATACTAGGAGACATCAGTTGTGGCCTAGTTGGCCCAAAGAGAAGACAGAGGTATTGGGCAGTGTAGACCCATGAAGCAGAGATGGACACTACTGAGCTTGAGGTCACCAATGGTATTAGATGCCCCATGAAGAGGAAGCATCCATAATCCAGGCCTTGTTGGCAGTCACCCAAGCAGAGTAAGTGACAGAGTAAGCGGTGAGATGTTCTGCCTTTAATAGCAGGAGATGGCTTAGCTAGGATGATAGTGGTAATCCTAAGGCTGAAGGTGGCCATTCCTGAGGACCAAGCAGGGGCCAAGAGGGAACTAGTCCTTATGGGCCCAAGAAGTGATCTGTTGACTAAAAACACTTGAGGATACACCATACAAGGGTTCCTGTAAAATGAATTTACCTCAAGACCCATCGTAACAACAGCCTGCCGAGAAATCTTGCCCAGGATTGTCTTGAAACTGCTAGTTGAGAAGTAGACCAGTAAGCACAAGGAGCCATAGCCAGCTCAGTAAAGCCACAGAAAGAGACAAAGAAAGATTACCAACACAGCCACACCAGCCTTGACCTGAGACAGAGATGCAATGCTGTGCTGGCATTTGATCCATGATGTGCCCACCCAGTAACACAGAAATGGACTTGAGTCATCTGGGAAAGTCATTTCAAGAGGTAGTATATGATCAAGAACTGATGGTATTAAAAAGAATGCCATGCTGCACTAAAGGCATTGGAGAAAACCAAGCCTCCAGAAATGGGTAGAGTACAAAAAATGGAAGGAATGCAGCTTTGAGGCACTCACTCATCTATACTATGAAATTTAGGAGACAACTATCTAGCCTACTGACTGGAAGAGATTCATATTTGTTCCTAATCAAAAGAAAGCTGATCTAATAGAATATGGATATTATCAAACAGTATCATTAATACCACATGGAAGTAAAATTTTGCTTGAGAAAATTCAAAACTGGTTATAGTAGTATATCAACAGGAAACTGCCAAAAATCCAGGCTGGATTGAAAAGAGGGCATTAAATAAGTGCTATCATTGCTATTTATGCCCATTCCAAAGAGAGGTGACCCAACAGAATGCGGAAATCATCGGACAATCTCTTTGATATCTCAAGCGAGTAAAGTTTTGCTAAAGGTAATACAGAAACAGCTACAATCATACATTGACAGAGAACTTCTAGAGGTTCAAGCTGGATTCAGAAGAGGCCGTGGAACGAGAGATATCATTGCCGATGTCCTATGGATCTTGGCTGAAAGCAGAGAATACCAGAAGGATGTTTACCTATGCTTTATTGATTATGCGAAGGCTTTCGATTGTGTGGATCATGACAAGCTATGGACAACATTGATAAGTATGAGTATTCCAGAACACTTAATTGTACTTCTGAGAAATCTGTACCTAGACCAAGAAGCAGTTGTTCGAACAGAACATGGGAACACTGAATGTTTTAAAATTGGGAAAGGTGTGCGACAAGGTTGTGTTATTTCACCATACTTATTCAACCTGTATACTGAGCAAATAATACAAGAAGCTGGGTTCTATGAAGAAAAACGTGGCATCAGGATTGGAGGAAGACTCATTAACAACCTGCGATATGCAGATGATACAACCTTGCTTGCTGAAAGTGAAGAGGACTTGAAACATTTACTGATAAAGATCAAAGAGCACAGCCTTCGATATGGATTACATCTCAATATCAAGAAAACAAAAGTCCTCACCACTGGACCAATAAACAACATTCTTATCAATGGAGAAAAGATTGAAGTTGTCAAGGACTTCATTCTTCTTGGATCAACTATCAACAATCGTGGAAGCAGCAGTCAAGAGATCAGACAATGTATTGCATTGGGCAGATCTGCTGCACAGGAACTTTTTAAAGTATTGAAGAGCAGAGATGTCAGCTTGAGGACTAAGATGTGCCTGACCCAAGCCATGGTATTTTCAATAACCTCATATGGATGTGAAAGCTGGACAGTGAATAAGGAAGATCGTAGAAGAATTGATGCCGTTGAGTTGTGGTGTTGGAGGAGAATACTGAAAGTGTCATGGACTGCAAAAGAACCAATAGATCTGTTTTGTACGAAATGAAGCCAGAGTGCTCTATGGAGGCCAAGATGGCTAATCTTTGTCTCTCATATTTTGGACATATTGCCTAGAGGAAACAGTCGCTGGAGAAGGATGTCATGCTGGGTGAGGTGGAGGGTCAGAGAAAAAGAGGAAGACCCCCAACAAGATGAATCAGCCAGGTCGCATCATTGATGGACTCAAATGTGGCAGCGGTAGTGAGGTTGGTCCAGGATCAGACATTGTTTCGTTCTGCTGTGCTTGGGGTCGCTATGAGTCGGTTCTGACTCGATGGCACCTGACAACAACAACAACAACAAAATTGCTAATACCAGATGAATCTTTTCTGAAAGTACAGAATACTAGAAAGATGTTTGCCTGTGTTTTAATACCCATGTGAATCATAGCAAATTATGTATAACATTGCAAAGACTGGAAATGCAAAAACTTAAGTATTCTAATGTAGAAAGTGTACATAGACCAAGAAGCAAGAATTCAAATAGAACAAGGAGATACTGTATAATTTAAAATTAGGAAAGATGTGCATCAAGGTTGTATATTTTCACCATACATATTCAATCTATATGCTGAGCAATTAATCTGAGAAACTGGACTATATGAATTAGAATTGAAAGAAGACTCATAACACCCTGTGATATGCACATGACAAAACCTTGCTTGCTTTAAGTAAAGAGGACTTCAAGTACTTTCTAAAGAACATCAAAGAATTGATGTTCTTCAGTATATATAACATCACCTTAACATAAAGCAAACCCAACTATACCCCAATAAGTAACATGATAATCAGATAAAATATTGAAGTTGTCAAGGATTTCATTTTACTTGAATCCTCAACCAACATCTATGGAAGCAGAAGCCAAGAAATCAAATGATGTATTTCATGGAGGCAAATCTGCTGCATAAGAACCATTAAAGTATTAAAAAGCAAAGGAGTTCCTTTGACAACTAAGTTGTACTTGACCTGACTTAAGTCATGGTTTATTCAATCACCTCATGTGAATGCAAAAGTTGGACAGTGAATAAAGAAGACAGAAGAAGAGTTGATGCATTTGAATTATGGTGTTGGCAAAGAATATTACATGTGCTATGGACGTCCAGTAGAATGGCCCAATCTTTCTTGGAAGTAGAGACAGAATTCTCCTTAGAAGTGACAATGGCAAGATTTCATCTCATATATTTTGGACATATTATCAGGAGAGACCATGCTTGGGAAAGTAGAGATTCACAAAAAGGAAGAAGACCATCAATGAAATGGATTGGAAAAGTGACTGCAAAAATGGTATAAAACATAGCAACAACTGTGAGGATGGTGAAGGACCAACAGTGTATCCTTCTGTTATCCATAGGGTTACTATATGTTGAGTACTGAGCGGTATCTAACAACAACATTTGGAAAGGGTTAACAGGGTCCTTTTAGGCATTGTTGTTGTTGCTAAGTGCTGTTGAGTCTGTTGTTGAGTGCATTCCGACTTATGGTGATCCATCATGTATAGTGTTTCCAAGGAGCAACTGGTGATTTTGAATGGCCAACCTTGCTTTTCAAACCAACCTTGAAGTCCAGTACTTATCCTATAGCATCACACCAGGTCTCCGAGTTCATCTCTTATGATGTTAAATGGACTACTTGTGGAGGTGGAAGGGACCTGTTATTTACTGTTTGCTTTCTTTATGTAATTTGTACCTGATTACTGTCTATTGTCTATAAATAACAATGTCTTCCAACAAACAAATCTTTATAAAGTTTCTTTGTGTGGGGGACCCAGTTGGATCAGGGTTTTGTGCTATTGTTAAAAGCTGTCGAGTTGGTTCTAACAGATAGTGACCCTGTAGAGAATTTCCAAACCTATAAATCTTTGCAGGAGCAGAAAACCTCATTTTTCTCCCATGGATGGGCTGGTGGACTTGAACCACCAACCTTGTGATTTGTAGCCCATTGTTTATCCATCTTTAGAGTTTCCTAGTTCTCTCGTGATTAGCTGGAATTTAGACTGTAACCTGGGTTCACATGACCAATGCACATGCAAACAGTTTAATGATATTTCTAATGTGGTCAAATAACAAAAAGAAGAATGCATATCTCTGCACATAATTTAGGTGGTAATGTATCTGGTAGGTTCAGGTTTTCACTCTAGGCAAGAAATGATTTGGAAAGAGCTATGCAATATGGTGTTTATAGACAGTGTTTTATCCCTGATAAAATGCCAGCCAAAAAAAAAAAAAAAAAAAAAGATTATCTAACAATTACCAAACCCCAAATTTAAGACTATTCTTGAGATTTTGATTCCTTCAAACATTATAAAAACCAAGAAATAAATGAATGCTTTTCATGCAGTTTACATTTGTTGCCTGGGTAGTAAAAAAGAAGAGCCTTTTTAAAAAGCTATGACTTTTGTTTTTTTCTAACTAAAAACCTTTACTGAATGGCCTGAGTTAAATAATTGAAACAGAAAAAAGGCCCCATTAATTTCCGGTAGGTAGATTTCTATTAGTTTAGTTTCAAATACTTTTCTAAAACATAACTTGATAACGTAATAAACATCTCGCTGATTTAACTTAGCCTGTTAACAATATAACTGAAGTATTATATAACTCTTAAAAAGTAATCACTTATTGAAATTATCCTGTATACAAAATTTGATACTCCTCCCACCAGTACCTAACAAAATTTTGTTGTTGTTAGGTACTGGTGGGAGGAGTCCAACTTACAGCATCCCTATACATAACAGAATGAAACACTGCCCTAGTCTGTGCAATCCTCACAATTGTTGTTATCTTTGAGCTTTGGAAGCAGTCAATAAATCATATGATGTATTGTATTATTCAAATCTGCTGCAAAAGACCTCTGTATTAAGAGCAAAGATACCACTTTGAGGACTAAGGTGTTCTTGACCCAAACCATGGCATTTTCAATGATCTTATATGTATGTGAAAATTGGACAGTGAATAAGAAAGATCAGAGAAGAATTTATGCATTTAAGTTACAATATTGGAGAAGAATATTGAAAGTACCGTAGACTGTCAGAAGAAGTACAGCCAGAATGCTCCTTGGTGGTGGTGGTGGTTATGTGCCATGGAGTCAGTTCCAACTCATAGTGACCCTATATAGGGATTCTGAGGCTGTAAATCTTTATGGGAGCAGAAAGCCTCATCTTTCTCCCATGAAATGGCTGGTGGTTTCAAACTGCTGACCTTGAAGAGACTGACTCATAACCACTACACTACTAGAGCTCTTCAGCATGCTCCTTAGAAAGACTTGATCTGTTGTATTTTGGATATGTTGTCAGGAGATACCAGTCCCTGGAAAAGGGAAACCATGATTGGTAAAGTGGAGGGTCACTGAAAAAGAGGAAGAGCCCCAATGAGATAAACTGACACAGTGTTAGAAACAATGGACTCACACATAACAACAATTTTGAGGGGTGCAAAACCGGACAGTGTTTTATTTTGTTAGGCATAGGATCACTATGAGTCAGAACTGACTCAACGGAACTATAACAACAACAACAACAAATATATTTTAAGTTTCACTGCTGACAAAAGTTTATTTTTCAACTATTTATTAACTTACCTACATTTTTTCCTTGCTACTGTGTTAGTGGGAACCTTAGTGTGGCACTGCAGGATAATGCGCTGGACCGCAAGATCAGTTTGAACCACAAGGTCAGTGGTTCAAACCCACCAGCTGCTAATCAGAAACCCTAGACAGGGTCACTAGGAGTCAGAGCCAACTCAATGGCACTTAACAGCAACAACAATGCTGTGAGTGTTTACATGGCAATGTTTTGAATCCTTTATAGAAAGCATCATTGTAGAACACGCATTGTGAAGATAATTTTTGAAAACTGAGGATGGATGTCATCTTAATCATGAAGGCTCATGAAACATATTGTCTAAATCAACCTGATAATTTCCAAATTAGGTCTAAGCTTTACAGGTATCAGGGGAGTTAAACCTGAATTTTAAATAAAAGGGATTTAAAAAATGAACTTCCAAAAGCAGTTATCATATTCTTCTCACTCTTCACTGTTTTGACCAACTTGGAGCCACACAAATCACCCTTTAGATTCTTTTAGAATCAGTTCTGGGAATGTAATTCTGGGACAACTAACTCTTATCTACCATCATTCTTTTCTCATCGAGTTCCTATGTATTGCAGTTGCTGAAGCTTTATGAAACCTCCAAAGGTAAATGACTAAATAGCTGAGCATAAATTGGCAATGATCACAGACCGATGAGAAATAGGTTCACTAAAGCACAAGATGTGAGGATGCTCACTTTCTGACTGGGATGATTTGGGGGAGATAAGTTCCTTTCACTAAGACAAGAGGATAAAGAGAGAAGTAAGGAAATGGCACATTTTACCTGTGATCAGAGTGGCAGATACCTAAAGTATATGTTTGCACCCCACCAAAAGTTAAACGATGTAATTTGCTGCTGTAGGTGTGAGTATATACCACCTCAGCACTTTCCTCCCCCACCCTGAGGTCATCAAAGTATCCAGGCTCCCTATTCCTTGTGATACTTATGGTTTTGCCAAGATTAACTGGCAATGTATAGTCTAGAAACTGGTAGTGTGTGCTGTATGGAGAGCATGAACATGTTAACTCTCATCAGGTTCATTTGAAATTAAATAAAAGTGAGAAAATAAGAGGTGTGATCAAAGAAGAAAAACATGTTGTTGGATGAAATTTGGGAGCAGATGGTGAATTGATGAGGCAGATACAGTATGATAGAGTGATTGGTACTAAAAAGTACATCTAGCTTTTGGTAATTAAAAAAAATTAACTACTTCATTGTACTTAATGTCCTCAGTAAAGAAGACTTTTACAACATCAAACTTCACTGTTAATGTTATTATACAAAATTGTTTCTAGCAATTCAACTGGATAAGCAAAGGAAGTGAGAGTAGGCTAGCTGATAGATTCTAAACAAAGCTGTGAAAAATGCAAATATTCAATACAGGGATAACACTTAGTAAGCAAGCAACATCAGTGTTTAATAGTAAGAAATGTTTCAGAATCTGAGAAATACTGGAGGAATTGAAATAACCTTACATTCTTAATGCATGCGATATAGCCATGCTTTACATTCTACTCACAAAATAGGACTTTACTCTTTCTAAATAATGCACAA
Source organism: Chrysochloris asiatica (assembly GCF_000296735.1). Lineage (NCBI taxonomy): Eukaryota > Metazoa > Chordata > Mammalia > Afrosoricida > Chrysochloridae > Chrysochloris > Chrysochloris asiatica. Next base: position 6,085,873 of record NW_006408663.1, on the reverse strand, counting down.
TTTTTTTTTTTTTTTTTTTTTTTTTGCTGCCCTGTTCCCTTCACTTAACCTAGTTCCTCCATTCCTCTCTCAATTACTTGATTTCTACTTATTTTGATTTTGCAAGGTCATCTTTCTGACTTCCTTCTGTTACCTGGTGTATTAGATTTCTACTATTGCATCAGTTCCAATTCATATGAACTGATGCAAGAAATGACTACAGACTGAAACAACGTATTTTATCATATCATAGTTTCCATGGGTCAAGAGTCCAGGTATAGTTTAACTGGTTCTTCTGCTCAGGGTTTCAAAAGTCTGAAATTCGGGTGCTGTGTGGCACTGTAGGATAAGTGGCTCAACCACAAGGTCAGTTTGAACCACAAGGTCAGTGATTCAAACTCACCAGCTGCTCCTTGGACACCCTATACTGGGTCGCTATGGGTTATAAGTAACTCAGCCACACTTTACAACAACATGCTTATATGAAGGCTTGACTTGGGGAAAACTGCTTCCAAGCCCATTTTGTTTGATGACAGAATTTATTTCCTTATTGCTCCACGGGCCCTACCTTTTTTAAGCCTTCAGCTACAAGCTGACCTCACCTCCTAGAGACCATTTACAGTTCCTATAGGCTACCCATACTCCCTTGCCTTGGGCCTTTCTCAACATAATCACTGACTTTATCAAGCAGACTAGTAGAAACTTTTAGCTTCAGTCTGCTAAAATAAGTCATAAATAAAGTAACACAATCACAGGAATGATAGCCCATTACCTTTGCCATATTTTACTTGTTTGAAGCATGTTGCAGTTCCAGTATACATTTATCAATTAAAATGTAATATATGACCATCAGAGAGATAAACCTGAGGGCCACTCTAGAAACTGCCCACCACACCCAAAGCTCTTGCTGTGGTCAAATAATTTCTATGAGCTTTGTTTACCTCTTAGCCTTCATGTTTTCTACTGCACCATTTGTTCCCTTTTATTCAATGGACTGATGTTAAGACACATTCCGAAAACGTGCCAAAAGAACTCTCAGGAACACTATATCTACCCCACCAAAAAGATAAGGAACACTGCATATTTCAAAACAGCATCAGCAAAGAAAAAGAGTCAACAAGAGCAGCTAGCATTCTTCAGGGCAAAAATCCTGTATCAGGGAATCATTTCTACTCTATAGAGCCATTGGAAAAGCCTCACATTTGGGGCATTGGGACCACAGGTAATGCTAGCATGTGGAAGGATTGTGGGCAAAAAGGAAGTCAGGGAGATGCCAAATCTTTATCTACTGGGATACAAGACAAATCTTGTCTCTGGAAGAGCAGATGGGGAGAAGCTGTTTACTCTCAATTTAGCATTTGTTCAAATGAAATAGGAGTTATATTTCCCCAGAATCTTAGTGGGAACACAGTAGTAGTTCTATGATAAGTACTGAACTGTAAACCACAAGGTCTATAGTTCTAGCCCAGGAGCCACTCCTTGGAAGAAGGGTGATGCTTTCTGCTTCCGTGAAGATTTGAAGTCTCGGAAATTCTATACAGGGTCTCTATGAGTCGGAACCAACTTAACAGAACTTAAAAATAGTAACAGCAACAAGTATCTCAGTAGGAAGAATTGTAATTCTGCTGCTAGTTGTGTTCCCTCCAAGATATGGGCCTACTGGCTAGGCATTGAGTTTCAGTATTATGTAGTTAGCCTCCATTTGTGAACTGATATAATTTTACCATGTATTCTAAATCCTAACTTCATGATATTAATGAGGCCGGATTAGAGGTAGTTATGTTAATAAAGCAGGATATAATTTACAGGATTAGGCTGTGTCTTGTGTCTGTCTCTGGAGATATAAAAGAGACAAAACAAGCAAACAGAAATGAGAGGAACCTGAGTTCCTCTACCGTAGAAGAGTTGGGAGTGGACTTAATACTTCGGACCTAAATTCCTGCGTTGAGAACCTCCCAGATCCAGGTGAAGATTGGTGCCAAAACACTGATGGTGAAAGGAATACAGGGCCTTCCCCTGAAACTACAGAGAAAGAAAGTACCCACAATCCAGACCTCTAGTCTCCTAAAGTATGAGAGAATGCATTTCTGTTTCTTAAAGATAACTACTTGTGATATTTATCAGTTCTTGTGATTGTTACTTACCATTGAGTCAGTTCTGACTCATATCAACTTTTTCCACAACAAAATGAAACACTGCCTGGTCCTGCACTATCCTGTCAGTTGGGTTTCAGTTCATTGTTTCAACCACTGTGCCAGTTCATCTCCTTGAAGGCTGGGAGGGGGAGCTTCCTCTTTAAAAAAAAAAGAGAAGTTTTATTAAGCAGTTAAAAAATACTATAAGTGCTCCAGGAAATATATATTTTTCAAGTTTTCTAAGCACTGAAGCACTTACTAATATCACTATATATTGCTTCTCATCGCTTTCCTGTCTTCTTTCTTTCTTTCCTTTTTACTTTTTATACACATATATCCCATACCCATTCAGCATATGTCTATCAATGTATCTACCTGCAAACCATTGTCCCAAGGTTGTGTATATATATCACTATTTACCTTTATCCCCTTTTGCCCTTGTATGCCTCCTGTGTCCTTCACCTGTCTTCATTATTCTTCTGACAAACTCCCTCTTCTTGTATATTGTCCTTCCCCTTCTTATATATTGTTCTCCCCGTCACCTGAGTTAGCAAGTGTCTACCTAACAACAGCAGCCTTTAGCCAGTGAACTACTCTCCTTTCCCTCCCACCCCTGGCAATCATGAAAGAATGTTTCTTTTTTCTTTTTCAAACTCATATATTTGTGGAATATGTAAATCTATGTGTCTCACTCTTCCTACCTTACCCATTTAACCTGTGTCTCAATCCATGGGTCAACGCGTAACACACACTGCTGTTATATCACTATTAACATATATCTGTGTGTTGTTGTTGTTGTCACCTCTCATATATATATATATATGTATATATATATCCAAGTGTATATCTATCACTATTTATATCTATCCCTTCAGTCCATGCATATGTCTTCACCTATCTTCACTATTCTTCTGTCATCCTCCCTCTTCTTGAATATTTCCCTCCTTCATCTTTTATATTACCCTTCTTATCACTTAAGCTAACATGTGTCTACCCTGTAGCCTGTAAATAACTCTCCCCTCCCTCCCACCTATGCGAACCTGAAAGAATGTATCTTTTATACTGGAAACCTTTTCTTAAGTTTTTACAATAATGGTCTCATACAATATTTGTCATTTTGTGATTGACTAAATTCACTCAAGAGAATGTCCTCCAGGTCCAATCAAGTTTATGAGGTGTTTTGAAGATTTATTGTTATTCTTCAATATTGCATAATATTCCATTGTGTGTATGTACCAAAGTTTGTTTATCCATTCTTCCATTGATGAGTACTTAGGCTGTGTCCATACTTTTATTACTGTCTTCATATTTTTGCTATTGTGAACAGTTCTGTAATGAACATAGGTATTCATATGTATACTCATGTCCTGTCTCATATTTCTTGTGGTATTGCTGGGTCAGAAGGTATTTCTATTTATAGCTTTTTGAGGAATTGCCATACTGTTCTCCATAGTAATTGAACCATTTTACAGTCTCACCAGCAATGTAAGTGTTTCCCAGTCTCCCCACAACCTTGCTTGAATTTGGTGTTTTCTGTTTTTCTGAACTTCACTGTTATATTGGTGTTAGATGATATCTCTCTTTTTTTTTTTTTTGATGTGTATCTCTCTAATGGAGATGAATCACAACAACAACAATGGCTAATGTGTGTGAACATTTCTTCATATATTTGTTAGCTGTGTGGATGTCTTCCTTGGTCAAGTGTCTGTTCATGTCCTGAGCCCATTTTAAAATTGTGTTATCTTTTTCTTGGAGAGGTATGATAGTTTTCTATAAATTTTAGATATTGGTCCTTTGTCTGATATGTCATTGCAAAAGAATTTTCCCTGTCAGTGGGCTCCCTGTTTACTCTTTTGGATAAATATTTTGATGCATATAAGTTTTTAATTTTTAGGAGGTCTGTGTCATCTGTTTTGTCTTCCACTGCTTGTGCACTTTTTTTATAAAGTTTGACAGTGTATGTATGACATGTATCAAATTTGTCCCTAGTTTTTCATTGATAATCTTTATAGTTCTAGGTTATACATTTAGCTCTTTAGTCCATGTTAAGTTTGTTTTTGTATGTGGTGTAAGGTATGAGTCTTGTTTCATTCTTCTGGAAATTGATTTCCAATTTTGCCAGCAGCATCTGTTGAAGACACATCTCTTCCCCATTTAATGTGTTTTGATATTTTGTCAAAGATCGGTTGACTGGATGCAGATGGAATTACTTCTTAGTTCTAAATTCTGTTCCATTGATCTATGTTTCTTTTGGTGTACAGTACCAGACTGTTTTGACCACTGTGGCTGTGTAGTAAATTCTGAAGTCAGAGAGTGAGAGGCCTCCAACTTGTTCTTCTTCTTAAGCTGTGCTTTGCCTATCTGAGGTGTTTTTCCTTTCCCTATAAAGTTCATGATCATTTTTTTCCATCTCTTTAAAGAATGATGCTGGAATGTGGATTGCATTTTATCTATAGATTGCTTTGGTAGTATTGACATTTTCACAACGTTAAGTCTTCTTATCCATGAGCATGGTGTATTCTTCCATTTTTGTAAATTACTTTTGGTTTCTTGTAGTAGTGTTTTATCATGTTCTTTGAATAGGTCTTTTGTTTCTCTAGTTAGATTTATTCTTAGTTCATCTTTTGGGTGGCTCTTATAAATGCTATTGTTTTACTAATTTCCTTTTCAAAACTGTCTTAGTATAGAGGAATCCAACTGATTTTTGTATGTTCATCTTATACTCTACCACTTTGCTGACTCTTTCAATGAGTTCCAGTAATCTTAATAAGCCTTAGGCATTTTTTATGTGTAGGATCATAAAATCTTTTTTAAAAAATAGGAGAATTTTACTTCTTCTTTGTCAGTTTAGATGCCTTTAGTTTCCCTGTAATAACCAGATCATTTTTTCCATTTGTTTTAAGTCTGTCCAAGTTTTCTGCTTCACTCTGTGTTAGTTTAGTTTGTTTGCCTAAAATTTATCCCGTTTTTCAAGATTTTCAAATTTGCTATAGTATAACATTTCATAGTATTCTGTTACTCTCCTTTTTATTTCCATTGATTCTGCTGTAGCATCAGCATATAATTTCTTATGCGTGCTTTTTATCTCTTCTTCCTCTATTATTTTGTTAGATTTGCCAACGATTTGTCAATTTTTATAATCCTTTCAAAGAACCAGCTTCTTGTCTTGCTGATTTTTTCTATTGTTTTTCTATTTTCTAATTCATTTTTATCTGTTCTAGTCTTAGTTATTTCCTTTCTTCTGATGACTGTAGTCTTACTTTTCTAATATTTTTCTAACCTTTGGAGATGTTGTATTAATATGTTGATTCTGGTTTGTTCTTCTTTTGGTATATGTGCATTTATTACTGTATGTATTACCCTCTCAGCACTGCTTTTGCTTTGTCCCAAAGATTTTTGTGTGATGTGTTTTTGTTCTCATTTGCTTGAAGGAATTATTTTTTTAATTATTTATTTATTTATGTATTCATTTTATTTATTCTATTACCCAATAGATGTTAAATAGGGTGTTACTTAATTTTCTTTTATTTGGTTTTGTTTCCTTGTTCTTTCTATTGTTGATTTCTAATTTTATAGCATTGTGATGTGAGAATATGGTTTGTAGTATTTTGATGTTTTAAAATTTATTGAGACTTTCTTGTGGCCTAACAAGTGGTCTATTCTGGAGAAGGTTCCAGGTGTGCTGGAAACGAATGTGTACTGTGTTATTGTTGGCTTGAGTGCTCTGTACAAATCTATGAGGTCAAGTATACTGATTGTGTTGTTTCATTCCTATGTGTCTTTGTTAAGTTTCTTTGTGGCCATTCTGTCCTTTGTTGAAAGTGGTGTATTAAAATCTCCCACTATTATTGTAGAGTTGTCAATTTATTTCTTTAATTCTATTAGAGTGTGATTTATGTATTTTGAGGCACTTTCGTTGGGAGCAAAACATATTTATTATGTTTATGGCCCTTTAAACATGAGACAATGTTGTTCTTAGTCTCTATGCCTTAAAGTTCATTTTAGCAGAGACTCATATTGCCACTTCTGCTTTTTTTTTTTTTTTATTGCCATTAGTTTGATATATTTTTCCATCATTAATTTTTAATCTATGTTTGTCTTTTTATGTATGATATGTCTTTTGTAGGCACCATATTGAAGGATACTGTGTTTTTATCCATCTGCTGCTCTCATTCTCTTGGCTGGTGCATTGAATCCATTCATCAATGTAGTTATCAATAGGTATGAAAAGATTGCAGTCATTTTCCTGTGTGTTTGTTTTGTGGTGCTGCTGGTTTCTTTGTTCTACATGTTTTCTTGTGCTGCATTGTTTTTTTGTGCTTTTTCTTGTCAATTTCTTCATAGTTTTAATGTTTACAAGATCTATATGAAGTTCCAAGTTCTTGGATTATTTGCTCAGCATACAGACTGAATAAGTATAGTAAAATAATATATCCCTGACACATACCTTTTCTGATTTTAAAGTAATCAATATTCTCGTGCCCTATTCCAACAACTGCCTTTTTAATATATACAAGGTTGTGGAATTTCCATTCTTTTCAATTTTATCTGTGGTTTGTTAGGATCCACACATTTGCATAGTCAGTAAAACACAAGTAAACATCTTTTTGGTATTCTCTGTTTTCAGCCAAAATCTATCTGATGTCAGCAATAATATCTCTTGTTCCTTGTCTGCCTCTGAATCCAGCTTGCGGTTCATATGCTGCTACAACTAGTTTAGAATGATCTTTAGCAACAGTTTTCTTGCATATAATATTAATGATACTAGTGGAGTTTTTTGTTGTTGTTTTTTTTCAAATCTGTTGGATCGCCTTTCTTCAAAATGGGTATAATTATAGATCTGTTGTAGTCAGCCAGGTAGCTATTTTCCAGATTTCTTGGTATGTTGTTGTTGTTAGGTGCCATTGAGTTGGTGCCAACTCACAATGACTTTATGCACAGCAGAATGAAATACTGCCCAATCCAGGGCCAACCTCACTATTGTTGCCATGCTGGAGCCCATTGATGCTTCACTTGGCCAATCCATCTCATTGGGAGTCTTCCTCTTTTTCTCTGACCCTCCACCTTACCAAACATGATCCTTCTCCAGTGACTGGTCTCTTCTGACAATATGTCTGAAGTATGAAAGACAAAGTTTGGTCATCTTGACCTCCAATGAGCACTCTGGCTGCACTTCTTCCAACACAGATCTGTTGGTTCTATGGGCAGCCCATGGCACTTTCAATATTCTCCTCCAACACCATAACTCAAAAACATCAATTCTTCTATGGTCTTCCTTATTTATTGTCCAACTTTCACATGCATATGTGCTTATTGAAAATACCATGGCTTGGGTCGGGAGCACCTTAGTCCTCAAGCTGACATCTTTGCTTTACAACACTTTAAAAAAGTCTTGGTATAGACTAGTGAATACTTCCAGCTTCTCATCAGTTTGTTGAAACATTCAGTTGGTATTCTGTCAATTCCTGGAGACTTGTTTTTCATTAATGCTTCCTGTGCTGTTCGGACTTTTTCCTTCAATACCATCAGTGCTTGCTTGATCTATGCTACCTCTTAAAATGGTTGAATATCCATCAGTTCTTTTTGGCAGAGTGACCCTGTGTATTCTTTCAATCCTCCTTTGAAGCATCCAGCACCATTCAATATTTTGCCCAGAGAATTATTCAATGTTGCAACCTGAGACTTGAATCTTTTCTTCAGTTATTTCAGTTTGAGAAATGCTGAGTTTGTCCTTCCTCTATGTTGTTTACAATGAATAAGTCACTGGCCTTGGAAAATTCTATCATGTAATCTTTAGCATGATTTCTATCACCAAGGCCATATTTTTCAATTGCTGATCCTTCCTCTTGGTTTCCAACTTTCACAATCCAAACAACAGTAATTATCAATGCATCTTGATTGGATTCTTGATCAATTTCAGACTCAAGTATTTGGTAGAATTTTTCAATTTCTTAATCATTGGCTTTGGTGGTTGTGCATAAATTTGAATAATCATTGTATGCAATGGTCTTCTTTGTTGTTGTTAAGTGCCATGGAGTCGGTTCTGACTCACAGCGACCCTGTACATGGTTTCCCAGGCTGTAAATCTTTATGGGAGCAGAAAGCCTCATCTTTCTCCCATGGAACAGCTGGTAGTTTTGAACTACTGACCTTATAGTTCGCAGCCCAATTCATAACCACTACACTACCAGAGCTCCTTATAGACATATAGATATTATCCTATCACAGAAAGTATTTTGCATCAAGATAGATCTTGAAATAGGCTTTTTTATCAATGAGTATGACACCATTCCTTTTCAATTTGTCATTGCCAGCAGAGTAAAACATGTTGTTGTTGTTATTAAGTGCCATCGAGTTTGTTTCTATTCATAATGACCCTGTATAGGGTTTCTGAGGAGCAGTTGTTGAGTTTGAACCTCTGATCTTGTGGTTAGCAGTCCAGTGCTTATCCTTTAGAATTACACCAGGACTCCACCATAAACCATTGATGTTATTATTAAGTGAGCTTGAGTCTGTTCTGACCCATAGCGACCCTGTGTAGGGTCTCCACAGAGTGGCTGGTGAGCTTCAACTGCCAACCTTGCAGTTCAAACTGACTTTGCAGTCCAGTGAATTAACCCACAGTACCACACCAGGACTCCACAGTAAACCATTGTTGTTATGGTGTTGTGTGCCACAGAGTTGGTTCCAACTCATAGCAACCCTGTGCAGGTTTCTGAGGCTGTAAATCTTTACAGGAGCAGAAAGACTCATCTTTCTCCCACAGAACAGCTGGTAGTTTCCAACTGCTGACCATGAGATTATCAACCCGATTCATAACCACTACGCTACCAGAGCTCCGTACAGTAAACCGTGGTGGTGGTGGTTATGTGCCGTGGAGTCGGTTCCGACTCATAGCAACCCTGTGCAGGGTTTCCAAGGCTATAAATGTTTACATGAGCAGAAAGCCTCATCTTTCTCCCATGGAACAGCTGGTAGTTTCAAACTGCTGACCTTGAGGTTCGCAACCCGCTTCATAACCACTACGCCCAGTAAACCATAGAACTGTCCAATTCAAAGTTACTAATACTTTGTCCATTTCAGCTCACTAATGCCTAAGATATCAATCTTTACACCTTCCATTTCATTTTTGACAACGTCCAATTTTCCCAATTTATATTTCATGCATTCCATGTTCTTATTATTAATGGATGTTTGCAGCTGTTTTGTCTCATTTTTAATCATTTCCCATCAGCAAAAAAAGTCCAAAAAGTTTTTCTCCATCAGTGTCATTAAGGCCAACGCAACTTTAAGGAATCAACTCTTCCCCAGTCATAATTTAAATGATTTCCAACATGAAGAAGATAATATTTTACCACTATTCATAAGATTTTCAGGGGATTCCTGGTGTGACACTGTTGGTTAAAGCACCAGACTGCAAAGCCATTTGAACTGCAAAGTCAGAGGTTCAAGCTCACCAGTCACTCCTTGGAAACCCTATACAGTGTCGCTATGGGTCGGAACTGACTCGATGTACTTAACAACAACAACAATTCCTCAAAATTGGACCACTTATTACTTCTGCCTAGTCTATTCTTTGTCTGAAAAATCCATTGAAACCTGTCCACAACATAAAATCCGACTGGCATTTGAAATACCAGTGGTCTAGCTTCTGGCATCACAGGAACATGCAAGCCACCATAGTGCATAAAACTGACAGACATATAGGAACTTATATAGGAATTTAGCTGCTGCTATTGTGTGCCATTGGGATGGTTCTGAATCATAGTGACCTGTATCTGGTTTCTGAGGCTGTAAATATTTACAGGAGTTGAAAGATTCGTTTTTTTCTCCCACAGAGTACCTAGTGTATTTGAACTGCTGACCTTACAATTAGCAGTCCAATATGAGTGATAGAAAATAAATAAGACAGCTAAGGATTGAGGCAATTATCTTTAACCATGTGGAACCTTAAGTAAAACATCTGAACTTTACTTTGTAAACCAACAAGTCCAATTGGGAAAAAAAGCATTAATATTTGATTTTGTTTTTCTTAAAATTATATTTTACTTACTTAAAAGTACAAACTAACAGAGGGCTCTCTATCTGAAAGACTGATCAGTTCTTTCTCTTAGTTTAAGATGAAATTATGTCAATCTGAGTAGCCATGATTTCACTACTATTGCTATTCCTTGCATGACTATATTGAAATTCATATTGCTGAGGGTTTTTTTTTTTGTTTTTTTTTTTTCTTTCTGGGAGTCCTAAGGACTCAACCTACTTGTCTTTATGAGTAAACTTGTTTTTGTTTTTTTTTTATTTCATTGCAATGATTACAATCCCCTCTGTGCATCATCATTCAACAGTGTTTGCTTCTGTTTCCTCTGTTTTTTTGTTTGTTTGTTTTGGATGTACACAAAACCACTCAGGAATATATAATTATTTGAATAACCAAAGGGCACAGTGTGTTTCTTGGCCAACAGCACACAGCCTTTCTCTTTCCATGAGTCTAGAGTCCTCATCTGCTCTATCTCTCCATATACTCATCTCTGTCTCCATCTCTGGTGTCGTTGCTTCTCTGGATAGGATTCTACATTCTACTCATGTTCTTCTCCCTTGATGATCCTAGGGTCCTCTATTCCTGAAGTGTAAGATTAACTACTCCATCCTTTCTGTTACAAAACTTTTACCTTTACAGTTGTGACTATAGTAATTAGTCATGATAACAACTACTCACTATTGAATCATAATAATCTTATCCCCATCTCCATTCACCAGACCCCTCTAGACAAGATGAAAACTATTAAGTGGGAATTCTGCTTTCCCCCACACACTCTGAAACTAAACTCCGTCTTGAAAACTTGTAAGCCAATCACTTCACACTCTTATAGCCCCTCATTTTAGGTAGCCAATGTCTAAGTTTCCTGTTCCTATCAAACCTTTGTAGAGAGCAGATAAGATGAAAGCTCCTTCCCTCTCAGTTGGTATTTTGAGCTACTACATCCATAAGTATAGGTCAAGTTCATCAAATTGTAGCAGTTTACACTTGTTTCCTTTATCAATTTTTTTTTTAATCTTCTTCTAGTTGAGTTGTGATCATCAAGCTATCGAAGCTAGGTCAAATGGATATTATCTGCAGGTTTGGACATTCTTGTGTGTCTCCCCTCACTTCATATCAACTGAATGCTTCACCCTGAGCTCTAGCCCTAAATGGCTATATCCTTGTCCATGGGTTCAGGAGTCCCCGAGTCTTACTGTGCTTTGAACAACCAGTCCTTCCTCTTCTCTCTCATCTCCAGGTCAACAGGGGTCTATGGAATGTGGTCAAACTCAGCCCATATCTTCATTGCTGCCTTTTCCCTACTTTCATTCACGAGTAGACCAACATGATCACCAGAAGCTTACCTGCCTACTCATGTGTTGTCTTTGAGTTTCAATCTTGGAGGGGGGTTTGTCCTGAAGGGACTTCATTGCTTGCCTTGATGGCTCTCCTGTGAACAATTTGCTTGTCCTTTTAGTAGCCAATCAGACTGCCATTTTTGTTTTTGATTTTTACTGCTGGTATTTCTTTCAAGAAGTATTTTCTGTTTCTCTGTCTGCTCCAGGCTAGTCTGCTTGTCCTTTCAAGTGAGAATGTCCCACTTTAGGAGGTTCTGGATGGGGTTCAGGAGTCCACCTATTTCACTGGGCAAGTTCTAGAACTCCTTTTAGGTATTCCAATGAGTTAGAGTTATAGGCTGAAGATGGGCTTACAAGCTTTCAATAATCATGTTTCCCAATATTCCTTTTTATCCCACTCAAGTGCCTATTTTACAGTAGTAGGCAAGGGAAATAAATATTCATGACAGTCAAGCATCTTAACATTATTCCCCTCTTTTACCCACTCAGACTATGCCTCAGTCCCTGTATAAACAGATCATTGTTTTTCCAAGGTTGAGCATACATCACTATTTACCTCTATTCCATTTAGCCCATGCAAACCGCTTAAGTGTTCCCCTATCTACCTTGAGTAATCTTGGTTTTGAGCCCTGGTGGTACAGTGCTAAGCTAAAAGTTGGCTGATCTGAACCCATCAGACACTTCATCGAAGAAAGATGTGGCAGTCTCCTTCCATAAATAGTACAGTCTAGGAAACCCTTTGGGCAGTTCTGTTCCTTCCTTTATTGTTTCTAAGATTTACAATTTATTCAATGGCAATAAATTTATAAAGGCAATGTTTTTTAAAATAATTTTTCACCTTTAGAAAAACACTTCCTTGTCTATCTCATTGTATCCTATGTAAGAGGACAAGAGCTGTGCTACTATCCCTACTTTATAGGAGCGAACCATTTTCAGAGAGGATATATGGTTGTTAAGAGCTATCCAGCTAATAAATTATTCATTGTTTTTAGGTACTGTTGAAGACGTTTGGACTCATAGAGACCCTATCTATGTACAACAGAACATAACATTACCCAGTGCTGAGGCATCCTCACAATTGTTGTTATAATACATTTCTAAAAACCAAATCCACTGTCATCGAGTCGATTCAGACTCACAGTGACCATGTAGAGGGTTTCTGAGACTGTAATCCTTACAGAAGTAGATTGCCACAACTTTCTGTAGAATGGCTAGTGGGTTTGAACCGCAGACCTTGTAGTTAGCAGACCAAAGCCTATCCAACAGAGTCACCAGGGCGCCTCATAAATGACTTGTTGTTGTTGTAAAGTGCCGTAGAGTCAGTTCTAACTCATAGTGACCCTGTATATGCTTTCCAAGGAGTGCTAGTGAGTTTAAACTGCCGACCTTGTAGTTCAAACTGACCATGCAGTCCAGTGATATATCCCAAAGCACCACACGATCAAATCTACCTCTCCAAGCTCATTCACTAACTTCCTAGTTGAAGCAGATGTATTCTGTGCATATCTAGAGATAAACATTTAAAAATGACTGTTTTCCACTTGTACCTGTGGATGAAAAGCTTTAAATTTTAATTGATCTTTTTTAAAAAATCTAAATGAAAAGTTATTTAAACTTAATAAGCATAAAAGTGATTTGCATTTGCCTTTAAAATAGAAATGGTGTGAGTCAGGAAAATATGATTAGTTCCTTTTTATGTGTCAGTAAATATGGTAATTATGCATTATTTTATTGAACAGTGTTATAAGCACATAAATCACTTGAAATGTCAACTCAGAAATGTGTTGATTTTGGCTGCCTAAAAATTGTGGGGTTACTATTCTTCTTATGCTATGAGAAAGAACTTCAAAATACACCCTTTTAATTGATTGTGTGCCATTTTCAATAAATGGGAAAAAGTAAGTTGAAAAAAGTGTATCTTGTATTGTTAGAAGACCATTCTTTTTCTAAGAGAATCCAGCAGATGTTCACTGTGTTCCTGATTGGTGTCCAACTTCCATTTTGCTTTATATTGCTTCTATATTGATTTATAAGGAGCTCTGGTAGCGTAATGGTTACGAATCGGGCTGCGAACCTTAAGGTCAGCGGTTCGAAACTACCAGCTGCTCCGCGGGAGAAAGATGAGGCTTTCTACTCCCGTAAAGATTTACACCCTCGGAAACCCTGTACAGGGTCGCTATGGGTCGGACCCGACTCAACGGCACTTAACAACAAACAACAATATTGATTTATATTGTAACAAATGTTATTTGTGCTTTTTCTTAATAACCCCCACACATTTATTATTTGATATAACCCTAAAACTATTTTTCTTAGCCTAAAGGAATGTTGTTGTTGTTGTTATGTGCCATGGAGTCGGTTCCGAGTCATGGCGATCCTGTTCAGGGTTTCCGAGGCTGTAACTTTTTACAGGAGTAGAGAGCCTCATCTTTCTCCCGTGGAACAGCTGGTAGTTTCGAATTGCTGACCTTGCAGTTCACAGCCTGATTCGTAACCACTACTCTACCAGAGCTCCTTAGCCCAAAGGAATAGGAGACACTATTTTCACACTACTCTTCTCAAACTCTGTGTTAGATATGTAATTATTCCTCTGCATACATGCAGAGGTTTACAGTACAAGTGATGAGTCTGCATAAAACTAGACATATATATGGATAATGAGGCACAAGTCAGAGTGTCCATTTAAAAGATTAAGCTGTTAGAAGCATGCAGTGCTTGAAATATAAGCCACAGATACACAATGGTTCTGCACATTTCAGAGATGGAAAATTGATTTTTAGCAGCTGCCAGTTTCTAGCACACCTAAAAGGTGACTGAGGAAATTTTTCCCTAGAGTGATTCCAGAAATGCTGGGGGAAATTTTGCTGCATACCATGACAAATAGTAAACATTAAAAAGTCAGGATAGTAATGTAACCAGAAATTAAAAATAGAATGCTAGCCTGGCAAAATCCAAAGATTTAAATTTACCTCATATAACATGAATGCAAGCTACTTCAAAAACAGTTACTGAAATGTACATTGTCAAAAATTATATACTGGTAATAGACTTTTATGTTATTTGACACTAAGACAAGGGGGAAAAAAATCACCTAATCAATTGCAAATGGTATAGTCTATAAAAATTGATAACTGGGATTTGCCCATGTTTGGAGATAAACATAAGATTTTAAAACAGAAACATAGTGTTGAAAGGTGGGTCTGGGCAGATCTAAAGATCACATTTTACAAAGGACCTAAACTGCAGAGAGATTAAAAGATGTATTCAAGTGGAGTACATGGTGAAACCTGTGTTATCTTTACCTTTGAACTAGCACATGTAAGTTAAAATCTAAATTGCTTAGATTGTAAATTTCTTCAGTTTCCCAATTGTAGCTAGTTACTAAGAAAGATCTGTCGCAATTTAGCTCAAACTTTCTATCCCAGCTTTTCTCTTTAGGTTCTCTTCCCACATATTCTAGCTACATGTGAATTCTTATCCTTCTCTAAGTTCTTCTCCAGGTCTTTGAAGATATAATACCTTTGTAGGTCCTCTTATTCTGACCTGAAATGCTCTTCCTTACTAATCCTTTAACATTAACGTTCCCCTTATTAAAACTCCATACTCAGCTAGTATTTTTCCTACTGCCTGAAATAGATCATACCACTCGTGGGAGAAAGATGAGGCGTTTTTGCTCCCGTAAAGATTTACAGCCTTGGAAACCCTGTACAGTGTCACTATGAGTCGGAATCGACTCCACGGCACATAATCACCACCACCACTGTGCTATAAATGACAAATGTATAGGTCTACTTCTTCCACATACTAGCCCTGCTAATGGACTGAAGTAACATATGGAGGTCTAGCCAATAGTGGTGGTGGAGTTTTTACTGCCCTGGAGTTGGCTTCAACTCATGGCAACACCATGTACAACAGGATCAGACCTTTGTCATCCATAGGATTTTCATTGGCTAATTTTTCTGATCTAGACTGAAAAAAGAAAATAGAAGTGTACAAAGATCTGGAGTTAGAAAACCAAAAGTGAATAACATGCTCAGCATTTCTAAAGCTGAAAGACCTGAGGAAAAATTCAAGTCTTGGCTGAAGTATTCTTTGGGCAAAATAGTGAATGATGCAGAAAACATTAAAATAAAATGGAAATAATACACTTAGTCACTCCCCCAATAAGAAATGGTCAATGTTCAAACATTTTAAGAGATAGCTTATGTTCAAGAGCCAATGGTACTGAAGAAAGAAGTCCAAGATGCATTGAAGGCATTGGCAAAGAACAATGCTTTGGGAATTAATGGAATACTAATTGAAATATTTCAACAAACTGATGCAACACTGGAGGCATACACACATCTATGTCAAGAAATTTGGTAGACAACTTCCTGATCACCTGATTGGAAGAGATCCATATTTGTGCCCATTCCAAAGACAGGTGAACCAATGGAATGCAGAAATCATAAGGTAATATCATTAATATCACATGCAAGTAAACATTTGATAAAGTTCTTTGAAAACTGCTACAGCAGTACACTAACAGAGGTTCAAGCTGGATTCAAACAAGGACATGGAGAGAAAGCTATAATGTGAGATGGGTCTTGGCTGAAAGCAGAGAATACTAGAAAGATGTTTACCTGTGTTTTATTGACTGTGTGAAAGCTTTTGACTTTGTGGATCATAACAAGCTATGGACAACATTACAGAGAATGAGTATTCCAGAAAACTTAATTTTGTTCATGAAGAAACTGAACAACATAGGCCAATAGGCAAGCCTTCAAACAAAACAAGGGGACACTGAATGTTTTAAAATCAGGAAAGGTGTGTGCCAGGATGTATTCTTTCACATATTTATTCAATATGTATGCTGAACAAATAATTCGATAAGCTGGTTTATATGAAGAAAAATATGGTATCAGAGTTGGAGGAAGACTCATTAACAACCTGAAATATGCAGATGATACAACCTTGCTTGCTGAAAGCAAAAAGGACTTAAAATGCTTACTGGTCAAGATCAAAGACCACAGGCTACGTTGTGAATTGCATTTCAATGTAAAGAGAACAATAATCCTCTCAAGTGGATCAATAGTATCATGACGATAAATGGAGAAAAGATTGAAGTTGTCAAAGACTTCATTTTGCTCAGAACAACCTTCAACATTCATGAAAGCAGCAGTCAAGAAATCAAAGGACATGTCACATTAGCAAATTTGCTGAGCAAGACCTCTTTAAAGTGTTGAAGAGCATTATGTCAGTTGAGGACTACAGTGTTCCTGACCAAAGCCCCATGGTATTTTCAATAGCCTTATATGCATGTGAAAGTTAGACAATGGATAAGGAACACAACAGAAGAATGGATGCATTTGAGTTATAGTGTTGGTGAAATTTAAACATACATAGGACTGCCAGAAGAATAAGCAAAGCTATGTTGGAAGAAGTACAACCAGAATGTTCCTTAGAAGCCAAGATGACAAGACTTTGTTTTTCATACTTTGGATATATTATCTGAAGGGACCAGTCTCTGGAAAAGGCATCATACTTGGTAAAGTGGAGAGTCAGTGAAAAAGAGGGAGATCACCAATGAGATGGATTGGTACAGTGGCAGCGACAATGGCTCATAACTGGGCAGTGTTTTGTGTGCTTGTATATAGGGTTGCTATGAGTCAGAACCAACTTGATGGCACTTAGCTACAACAATCTTAGTCTGGAAGTTCTGCTTCACCTTTTCAACCTCATAGTAATAGATAAGATTTAAATTCATTTCTTCCTATTTTAGTTCTTTATTATAAAGCATCTGAAAGAAACTTTATGACATAAACTATATGCTGTTTATTTGTTATTTTACCATTTTAACGATAATTGCAAGTATTAGGGAGCACTTAACAACTGAAGTTTTCTGTGCAGACCATTGCTTTTATTTTTATCTTTGTGATAGTTTGACAATTTTAACCTTTTTTTTTAATGTTAAATGAAGTGCTGAACATTTTGCATGCTTGTTTCTAAATCATGACCTCAAACCTCCCTGTCATGCACCTCAGTAAGCTTTGTTTGTATTTCCCATTTCCCAGGTTTTATTGTCAAGTTCCACATTGCATCCGTATACTTTTTAATATGAAATTTATGTTTACTGTTAATGTGAGCTTTGGTTGATTCTAAAATAAAAGATGAAATACATCCATCATCAGGCTGACTCCAAAACAAGACAGAAATCAGTTATTAAAAGAACAATGCAAACCTATTCATACATCTAGTAGGAACAGATTTAACATTATATTAATTACTATATTGACTTTTGAAATAATGACTTTAAAAATAATTTTACCTAGCACCATATAAGTAAAATATATGAAAAAATCAGTAAGAGTCAGTTGTTGTTGAATGTCATCAAGTCGGTTACAATTCATGTTGATGTTGTTGTTGTTAGGTGCCATCTAGTTGGCACCAACTCATAGCAACCCCATGCACAACAAAATGAAACATTTCCGATTCCTACCCCAGTCTCATAATCATTGCTACACCTGAGTCCATTGCCGCTGCCACTGCGCCAGTCCATCTTGTTGTGGGGGAGGGAGTCTTCCTATTTTTCTCCAACCTGCCACTTTACCAAACATGATATCCTTCTCTGGGGTCTGGTCCCTCCTGATAATATGTCTGCACTATGAGTGACAAAATCGGGACATCCTGGCTTCCAAGGACCATTCCGATTGTACTTCTTCCAACACAGATCAGTTTGGTTTATTTAGCAGTCCTTTGTACTTTTAATATTCTACTCAAACACCATAATTCAAATGTATCAATTCTACAGTCCTCCTTATTCTGAGACTTCTAAAAATCTTTAAGAGATTTAAGTCTCATTTTATCCAAGAAGCAGCTGGTGGGCTCAAACCACCAATTTTGTGGTTCACATCTGTGCTTATCCTACAGAACCACTGTACTCCCCAATAAGAGTCTGTTGTTGTTAAGTGTCTTTGAATGGGTTTCGACTCAACAAGTTTCTGTGGAGTGGCTGATGGATTTGAACTGCTTCCCTCTGGTTATCAGTCCACCTCTTGTTCTACAGTGCCACACCAGGAACGAAGGCCAGTTTTCTTATTTAAAAGGATAAACTTTGTTGTTGTTGTTGTTGTTGTCTTGTTTTGTTTTTTTAATCAATAAATAATTTCAGAGCAGGGTAAGCTAGACATTTTGGAATAGAGGGTACACAGTGTGCATTTATTGCTTTGGTAAACAAAAATCATCAATTTCCTAAAGCTTTCTGGGCACTGTACCAGCATACAGACACCACAATTAATTTCAATTAAATCTGTCACTAAAATGGTTACTGCATATTCACTACTAAGAGCAAAGTAAAGACTGAATTTCTTTAAGGAATTTTGTGTCCAAGCAAAAGAATACTTTACATTTTTCTTAGTAGGTGTGCTATATGAGGATTTGTTAAGCAGATAATTTATGAGGATTTGCCAAAACAGATAATTTGTGCAATTACCTATATGGTCATGAGTTATTTTAATTATATTTCTTACTGATTATATTTTCTTTGGAATATCCAGCATTCAAAGGAATATAGCATGCAATTAACATGCAAGACTGTCTACAGACACCAAGGAGAGAGACAGTCTTTCTTCTTTATTCCCCTAGATTCTTCATTTTAAACAAACTGGGGTAGAAGAAGAAACTATTAAGGGATTTATTAGAGAAATAATAAAGGCCATGTAAAATTGTAGAAACATGCTGATTCAGTGTGTGTGCATATGTGTGTGCTTGCGATCCTTGTTTAGTGCTAAAAGGTATTGCCAATGCACGTAAGCCTTATTTCCCTCTGTCCTTAACTACTATGTCCATTATGGCATAGGCTAAAGTTGTCTGAGAGAGAAAGAACTGCATATAATGCCAGAGGCAGGTGGAGGATCAGTTGTCCTCTGGTATAGCCCACCCTTCAGGACCCTAAGCTCTTTAGTGACCTGGATGGAATTCATCAGCATAATCTCCTCCTTGGCCTCCCAGCCTCCACAATTGAGAGTACTTGGTCTGTATTTGCATGGTTATCCTCCAGAGCCCTGAACTCTGAAGTTAATCTTTTCTTAACACAGTGGACCTTCCAAACCCTGTCATGTAAACTGTAACTTAGTCATTGCTAGAATTGCTTATGTTCCTCCGTGTTTCCCTATGGAGTTTTAATTGCAAAATGCTTATTCCTTTCAATGAACTCCCAGTTGGTTCCCTGCATAATATTCTACACCTTTCTTCATCAACCTTACCTGAGAAGAAAATGCAACCACTGAGGGAGGGACATAGTCGTTAACGAGTAATTTTGCTAAAACAAACAGTGTTTATCTGTGTGCTTGGAAGTTTACTTGTTGGTTCTGCAGACATATCCAAAACCCTTTTCTGTTCCCATTTGATACCTTCTCTTTCACATACACTTTGCTTCCTGTGTTTGTTGCATTTCTATATCTACTGCTTTATGCTACCGCTCTAGGAACCCCTGAAATTCTACTAGTTATTCTTAACATCCTACTTCCCAAAACACTACCTTCTCTTCTTTATTCATTTGTCTGCTGTCCCTCTAGACTAACCACTTCAACAATTACTGAGTTCAGACTTGCATAGTCAACCTTTCAGGTTTAGTAGAATAATGTGGAGTATACTGCTCCCCTAATGTGTTGATTCTGGCAAGTGACATGGCATTGTACTTTATATTTTATAAGCTTCATCTGCATGTCCTCAGATCCTTATCTACCCATTAGTGACCTCAACATGTTACCCCAATCTTATTCAAGAAGGTTGTCATTGGCTGTCAGTTTGCCACTCTTTATGTTGATTATAACTTGAATTAAACTGTGGGGGGGGGGAAATGAAGAGAAAGACCCTGTCCTTTTAGTTATCAAATTGTCCCTAGGTTCTTATGATCAGCCTTTAAATGTAAAGATTTTAGCTCATTTTGCATTACTGACAGGAGACTAAAGCCATTCTCACAAAGTTTAATTTTTACTGCCAAAGGTGATACTGTACAACAGTGCCAAATTCACAGCACCAAGGAGAATGAACTCCATGAAATTCTTAATATTTATCTCTCAGGAGATCATTTTCCTCACCCAAATGTGTTGTTAAACATTTCCATATCATTTTTCATTTGCTACTTATCTGGAATCAGAAAACCAAAAAGGAAGAACACGCTCAGCATTTTTCAAGCTGGGGGAAATGAAGAAAACATTCAAGCTTCAACTTTCATTATTGAAAGATTCTCTGGGCAAACTATTGAATGATGCAGAAAGCATCAAAAGAAGATGGAAGGAATACACAGATTCACTGTACCAAAAGGAAATGGTTAATGTTCAACCATTTCAAGAGGTAGCATATAATCAAGAGCCAATAATACTGAAGGAGGAAGTCCAAGGTACATTGAAGAAATTGGCAAAGAACCAGGCACCAGGAATTGACAGAATGAAAATTGAAATCTTTCAAGAAAGTGAGGCAGCACAAGAAGCACTCACTCATCTCTGCCAAGAAGTTTGGAAGACAACTCTCTGGCCGACTGATTGGAAGAGATCCATATTTGTGCCCATTCCAAAGAGAGGTGACCCAACAGAATGTGGATATCATTGGACAATCTCTTTGATATCCCATGCAAGTAAAGTTTTACTAAAGGTAATACAAAAACGGCTGCAAGTATAAATTGACAGAGAACTTCCAGAGGTTCAAGCTGGATTCAGAAGAGGCTATGGAACAAGGGATATCATTGCTGATGTCCGATGGGTCTTGGCTGAAAGCAGAGAATATCAGAAAGATGTTTACATGAGATTTATTAACTATGCAAAGGCTTTTGATTGTGTGGATCATGACAAGCTAGGGAAAACATTGCGAAGTATGAGTATTCCAGAACTCTTAACTGTGCTCATGAATAATCTGTATATGAACCAAAAGGCAGTTGTTTGAACAGAACATGGGAACACTGAATGGTTTAAAATTAAGAAAGGTGTGCGACAAGGTTGTGTTCTTTCACCATACTTATTCAACCTGTTTGCTGAGCAAATAATCCAAGAAGCTGGGTTCTATGAAGAAAAACATTGCATCAGGATTGGAGGAAGACTCATTAACAACCTGCGGTATGCAGATGATACAATCTTGCTTGCTGAAAGTGAAGAGGACTTAAAACATTTGCTGATGAAGATCCAAGAGCACAGCCTTTGGCATGGATTACATCTCAGTGTAAAGAAAACAAAATGCTCGCCACTGGATGTATAAACAATATTCTTCTCAATGGAAAAAAGATTGAAGTTGTCAAGGACTTCATTCTTCTTGGATCAACCATCAACATTCATGGAAGCAGCAGTCAAGAAATCAAATGATGTATTCCATTAGGCAAATCTGCTGCACAAGACCTTTTTAAAGTGTTGAAGAGCACAGATGTCAGCTTGAGGACTAAGGTGTGCCTGACCCAAGCCATGGTATTTTCAATAAGCACATATGCATGTGAAAGCTGGACAGTGAATAAGGAAGACTGTAGAAGAATTGATGCCTTTGAGTTATGGTGTTGGAGGAGAATATTGAAAGAACCAATAGATCCATTTTGGAAGAAGTACAGCCAGAGTGCTCCTTGGGGTCAAGATGGCCAAACTTCATCTCTCATACTTCGGACATATTGTCCAGTCGCTGGAGAAGGATATCATGTTAGGTAAAGCCAGAGAAAAAGAGATGGATTGGCCAAATGGCAGCATCGATGGACTCAAGCGTGGCAACAGTAGTGAGGTTGGTCCAGGATCGGGCAGTGTTTCATTCTGCTGTGTGTAAGGTCGCTGTGGGTCGATATTGATTCAATGGCAACTTGTTTTTAAAAACAACAACACTCATCTATGTAGAAATACTGACCCTGCTATATTACAAAAACAAACAAAAAAACTCTAATCTGTGGCTTTAATCCAGTGGCTTTCCATTTTATCTGTCTATCCACTTAATAAACATGCTCCTGAATGCATAATATATGCAAATTTTATTATAGGACTTAAAGATGCAAAGACAACTAAAACATTACGGGCATATCCAAAAAGGTCAAAATATAGTAAGCAGATTACTGTAAACACAATTTAATGGATACTGTAATGAAAGGATATGCTGAAGATGTTATAGAATGATAGTCTGGAGCTATAGTTCTGGAATCTGACTAGTGTCAATACTACTTCATAGGATTTGTTTGAAGCTAATGAATAAAGTCTTTCTACTCTGTGAATAAAGTATAGGGAAGTATCTCCTTTGGGAAGATGATTGAAAAGATAAATTGTCCCTTCTTTCCCGCTGATGCAGCCACTTGAAGATGTATAACCTGGAAAACAGAATAATAGAAAATTTGGAGGGCGGGGAGCGGGTTTCCAGTGCTTTGGCAACCAGATACTCTTTTGTAAGATATAACCTGAACAACCCAGCACAGTGGCTATGCATAAAATACTCTTGATGAAAAATCTTCGTTCTGTCATCTGCTAGTTATATGATCTTGGCACAGTCATAGCTTCCCTGAGTCTTCCTTAATTTGTAAAAGTGATGCAACCATAGTAACTAGTTCAGAGGTTTATTAAAGGCATCATATGCAATACTGTATATGATCCCTTCTGTTTTACTAGAGACTAAAACGAGCCATACTTTAAAAGTATTTTAGGGAAGGTTCTCAAGAAATAGGTTATCCTCATGCCATACCTTCAAATGTGAGTTAAGGTTATTAAAGTTCTCAAGTTGAAAAAGAAGCAAGTATACACAGATAGGCAAATTTCTCAACTAAGATGGGAGCTTAGAAGTGGTAAAGGTCAGAGAGTTTTGCCACAGATAATTGAGAAAATGAGGAAAACTGCTTTATGTTGTATTATATTATACATATTGATTTTGTATATTAATAGATATAACCATTTTGGAAAACTCAGTAATGAAATAATTGTTGTTTTTAAGTGCCATGGAGTTGTTTCTGACTCATAGCAACCCTGTATAGCGTTTCCGCAGTGTGGCTGGTGAGCTTGAACCACCGACCATATGGTTTAAAATGATGTTGAGGTCCATCCAATGCACTGACTCACAGAGCCAGCACATTAACCTGAAGTGTCACACCAGGACTAAAATAATAGAAACAGTATAAAATTTGTTGGACACTATGAGACACAGGAAAATTCTGTTAGCAGAAAAAAAACACTTATTAAGAAGGCACTACACATACATACATACATGGAGATCTGGTAGCATAGTGGTTATGAAATGGGCTGCGAACCACAAGGTCAACAGTTCAAAACTACCAGCTGCTTCGCGGGAGAAAGATGAGGCGTTCTGCTCCTGTAAAGATTTACAGCCTCAGAAACCCTGTTTAGGGTCGCTATGGGTCAGAACTGACTCGACGGCACTTAACAACAACAACACATACACACACAAAAACAACAACAACAAAAAAAAAAAACCGAAACACAGTGACATCAAGTGGATTGTAACTCATAGCCACCAATGTATGTGTTTCCAAGACTGTACATCATTATAGGAGAAGATAACCTCATCTTTCTTCCACACTTACTGATGGGTTTGAACTGCCAATTCTGCAGTTTGCAGTCCAGCGCCTAACCTACAGTAACACCAGGAAGGCATTGTGGTGGTGGTGGTTATATGCCATGGAGTGGGTTCGAACTCATACCGACCCTGTACAGCGTTTCCGAGGCTGTAAATCTTTACAGGAGCAGAGAGCCTCATCTTTCTCCCATGAAACAGCTGGTAGTGTCGAACTGCTGAACTTGCGGTTCACAGTCCGATTCTTAACCACTATGCTACCAGAGCTCCCTGTCTTTTTAAATCACTTTAATTAAAATTTGCCATTGTTGTACATGATTTTCCCGAAAATATTTTTTAAGTATGAATTAGATTTCACATGGTAAAATTTATGAGGAATAACTTAATTATATTACATTTCCTTAATGGAATAAGTCTATCAGACACAATTTGAAATCTAATTTTGTTGTAAGATTTATTAAATACTACAGATTTCTGTACTATTACATATTTCAATGATTTTGTCATATTTATTTTATGACAAAGGCAGCAGAAATATATAAAGAAAGCTATGACAAAAATGCATGCAAGCAATGGGTATACAGTGTCTTTAAGATGAATGGCTCTGTTTTAGTGATGGATGGTCCTTAATAATAACAACAACATTATTAATAAAAAGAAGACACAGAATGCAAAATAAAAAGAAAGAAAATTTAAAGAACTTTGATTTTAAGCACGTTGGTTCTCAATAGGCTTGGAGTTTTCTAATCAATTAGAATTTATTTCAGGTATATATAAAAAATGTAAACTAATATTAATCACCATGTTAAGAAATTAAGAGTGGGCATCTTTGCTGGTGGAATACAAATGGTCTAAATGAAATAAAGTAAAATTGTTTGGCCTTATCTTTTAAAGTGACAGTATATATATATATTTGTACATTAGGATATAACTACAGAATGTTTGTGATAATGCTGGTTTCAAAAGGCAAAAACTGGAAACAGCTAAATATGCATGACAGGAGAATGGAGACTATACAGTTGTGTATGCATATAATGGGATATTTTTGTTGTTATGGCACCCCAGGAGTCCAAGTACAGAATGTTTGTAATAGCATTGATTTCAAAATCCAAAAACTGGAAACAGCTAAATATGCATGAGAGGAGACTAGAGAATGCATAGTTCTGTATGCACATAATATTGTTGTTAGTTTCCGCTTAGTCACCTAACTCATGGTGTTCCGACTCATCATGACCATATGCACAACAGAACAAAACAGTGCCTAATCATGTGTCATCCTCACAGTCGTTAACCTTGAGCCCATGGCTGCTGCTGCTATGTCAGTCCATGTCATTGGGGGTCTTCTTCTTTTTCGTTAACCTTCCACTGTACCCAGCATATCTTTCTCCAGGAACTGGGTCCTCTTGATAATGTGTCTGAAGGATAAAAGACAAAGTGTCACCATACTGGCTATGTTATTTCCAACACAAATTTGTTTGTTCTTTACCTATCCATGTACTTTTTTTAAAAAAAAAAGAAAATGGGAAAATCCCTTTATTTAAAAAAAAAAAAAGTTTTTATAGTGACCATGACTTAAGTCAAAGGAGCTCTGGTAGCGTAGTGGTTACGAATCGGGCTGCGAACCTTAAGGTCAGCGGTTCGAAACTACCAGCAGCTCCGCGTGAGAAAGATGAGGCTTTCTACTCCCGTAAGGATTTACACCCTCGGAAACCCTGTACA
This sequence comes from Chrysochloris asiatica, assembly GCF_000296735.1. NCBI lineage: Eukaryota > Metazoa > Chordata > Mammalia > Afrosoricida > Chrysochloridae > Chrysochloris > Chrysochloris asiatica. The sequence goes on along the minus strand of NW_006408663.1, from coordinate 6,060,146 downwards.
GGGTCCCTATGGGTCGGAACAGACTTGACGGCACTTAACAACAACAACAACAACAACAACATAGTGAATTGAGTGGTAATTTACATGGGAGAACATCGGTTTTACACTCATCCTATCATATTTCATTTCATTGCAATGATTATAATCCGCTCCATACATCATCCTTCAGCAGTATTTGCTTCTATTCCTTCTGGTTTTGTTTTAACACAAAAACACTCAGGAATATACAATCATTTAAACAACCAGAAGGCACATTCTGCAAACCTGCCTCCTGGTCATCAGCACACAGCCTTTCTCTTTCCAGGAGTCTGTAGTCCTCAGCTGCTCTGTTTCTTCATGTCATCATCTCTGTCTCTATCTCTGGTGTCACTGCTTCTCTGAATAGGATCCTATATTCTGCTTGTGCTCTTCTCCCTTGATGACCCTAGAATCCTCTGTTCCTGGTCTGTAAGTTTAACTACTCACCTTTTTGTTACAGAAACTTCTACATTTTTAGTTGCAATTAGTCCTGATAAAAATTACTCACTATTGAATCATAAGAATCTTATCCCCATCTCCTTTCAGCAAACCCATTTAGACAAGATGAAAACTTTACTGCCTTTCCCCACACACTCTGAAACTAAACTCCCTCTAGAAAACTTATAAGCCAGTTATTTTGCGCCTTTATTGCCACCCCCATTTTAAGTAACCAATGTCTAAGTTGCCTGTCCCTATCAACCCTGTTTACAGAGGGTATAAACATCCTTGATGTAAAGATGCCTTCCCTCTCAATTGGTAATTTGAGTTACTACATCCATAAGTATAGGTCGACTTCCTCAAATTATAGCAATTTACACTTCTTTCCTTTCTCATTTTTTTTTTTTTTTTTTAACCTTTATCTAGTTATCTAGACTGCAAAGTCATTTGAACTGCAAGGTCAGTGGCTCAAGCTCACCAGCTGCTCCTAGGAAACCCTATACAGGGTCGCTATGGGTCGGAACTGACTCAACGGCACTTAACAACAGAAACAGTTGAGTTCTGATCATCAAACCATGAAAGTTAGGTTAAATGAGTACTATCTGCAAGTTTGAGCATTTTTGTGCATCTCCCTTCACTTAATATCAGCTGAATGCTTCACTCTCAGCTCTATCCCTCCTTGGCTATGTCTTTGTCTGTGGGCTCAGGAGTTTCAGGTCTCACCACACATCAAACCAACCAGCCCTTCTCCTTCTCTCTCTCTCTCATCCCCAGGTCAACAAGAGTCCATGGAATGTGGTCAAACCCAGTGCATACCTTCATTGCTGCCTTTCCCCCACTTCCACTCACCAGTAGACCAAAGTGATCACCAGCAAGTTTACATGCCTGCTTGTGTGTTCCCTTTGAGTTTCAGTCTTTGAGGGAGATTTGTCTTGAAGGGGATTGATTAATTGCCTTGATGGCCCCCTGGTGAACAACTTGCTTGTTCTTGTAGTAGCCAATCAGACTACCATTTTTGTTTATGATTTTTCCTGCTGGTCTTTCTTTTAAAAAGTATCTTCTGTTCCTCTAGCTGCTCCAGGCTGTTCTTCTTGTCCTTTCAAGTGGGAATGTCTCACCTCAGAAGGTTCTGGATGGGGCTCAAGTTTCCACTTAAGGTCTTATACCCTCGCAAGGCTCCACAAGAAACCTATTTCACTGGACAAGTTCTAGAACCCTGTTAGGTATTCCAAGGAGGAGTCCTGGTGGAGTACTGTGGGTTAATGCTCCAGGCTGCAAAGGCCTTTGAACTGCAAATTCAGTGGTTCAAACTCACCAGTGACTCCTCAGAAATCCTATAAACAGTCACTATACATTAGAATCAACTCAATGGCACTTAACAACAACAATAACAATAATGAGTTGTAGGCTGAAGATGGGCTTACAAGACTTCTACAATCATTTCCAAATATTCCTTTCTATCCCACTCAAGTGTTTATTTTACAATAGTAGATGAGGGAAACCAATATTCATAAGACAGCCAAGGATCTTAACATTATTTTCCCTCTTTTATCCATTCAGACTATGCCTTGATCCCTATACCACAGAGCCCTATTGTTCCACAGTTGAGTATACATCACTATTTACCTCTGTCCCATTTAGCCCATACATACCAAGCTGCCTAAGTGTTCTCCTATGTACTTTGTTCTTCCATACCTCTTCCCCTTCTTGTGTATTGTCCTCCCCAACACCTTGTCTATTCCCTCCCCATGGTATTTTTAATATTCTTTTCCAGCATCATAACTCAAATGCACCAGTTCTACAGCCTTCTTTGTTCACTGTCCAACTTTCACATTTGTATGAAGATATTGAAAATGCCATGACTTGGATCAGGTACACCTTACTCCTCCAACTGACATTTTGTTCTTGAACACTGTTAAGAGGTCTTGGGTAATGCAATTTGCGTAATGCAATTTATGTAATGCAATTTGTTCTTTGGTTTCTTGATTGCTGCTTCCATGAGTGTTGATGGTTGATCCCAACAAAAGGAAGTTTTTAACAATTTCAATCTTTTCTCCATTGATATGTTGTTGTTAGGTGCCATCGAGTCGGTACTGCAGAATGAAACACTGCCTGATCCTGGGCCAACCTCACTACTGTTGCCACGCTTGAGTCCATTGATGCTGCCACTTGGCCAATCCATCTCGTTGGGGGCCTTCCTCTTTTTCTCTGACCCGCCACCTTACAAAACATGATATCCTTCTCCAGCAACTGGTCCCTCATACTTTGGATGATATGTCTGAAGTATGAGAGACAAAGTTTGACCATCTTGGCATCCAAGTAGCACTCTGGCTGTACTTCTTTCAAAATGGATCTATTGGTTCTTTTGGCAGCCCATAGCACTTTCAATATTCTACTCAAACACCATAACTCAAAAGCATCAATTCTTCTATGGACCTCCTTATTCACTGTCTAGCTTTCTCATGCATATGAGGTTATTGAAAATAACCATTAATATAGATATCCATTGCTATAGATTTGTTTATTGGTCCAATGGTGAGGATTTTCATTTTCTTTACATTGAGGCGCAACCCATACCGAAGGCTGTGGTTTTTGATCTTCATCAGCAAATATTTTAAGTCTTTAATGCTTACAGCAAACAAAGTTATGATCTGTATATCACAGGTTATTAATGAATTATCTTCTAGTCCTGATGAACATCATCCTAAGACAACATTATACTTCAAGATTTATCTTGAAATGTTCCCGTTGATGATGAATGAATGCCATTCCTTTTCAACTTGTCATTCCATGAATAGGAAACCATGTGATTGTCAGATTTCAAAATATCTGAAAGTATTTTCAGTGCAGAAATATCTGAGTTTTTGTTGTTGGATTATTTTTAGTTAATATTTCCATCTTGAAAATACAAATGCTGTTCTGTCCTGAAATCTTCTAATAAAGCATATTATTTTGGAATTAATTTTTCATAGCTTCCTTTTCAGTCTCCCCAACAATAGTGATTTTTCTTGTTTCTAAAGCTTATTGTCTACATTACAGTTTTTTGTCATTTTTGGTTGCTTCTTAAAGAAGATATTAATATACAAAATAGTTAAAGGCAATACACCATAAGGCCATATTTGTCAGAACAGGTCTTAAAATGTCAGTAAATTATATGCATGTTCTTTATCCTAAATACTCTCTCTGTCCCCTATGGAGACTTTGACATGCCATTTAAATGGAGCCTTTAGTCATTTTGCTTAACATATAGATATTTCAAAGATTTTGTTCTGATTCCTAAGCTAATAGCTATTTCAGCAATTCAGGAAGTGTTTCAGATGTACCAGGAATGGGAAAGATATGTCAAATTAACCATTTTAGGGACAACAAATGACAAGCTCAAGAAACAAATCTCGTGAATTTTCTACGAGATGTCTATCATTTTTGTTTTTGTGTTTCCTTGCCGATTGAATCCAAGCAAACAAAAAAAAATTTCTTTTCTATATTTTCATTTTACGTGATTTCTCCTTTGTTTAAATCGTGCTTAAGTTTTTAAAAATATACATTTGGAGTTCAGGATTTGTAAAAACTTTGGATATTAAATAAAAAGGAATTAAACATTTATTTTCTATTTATGTCACCTTTAATATTTTGTAAATTATGTTTGAAATGACAGTAGCCTTATACCTGAAGCTTAAATGAAATATCAAGGAAGTTTTTTTTTTAAAGATGTTCAGTTGAAAGTAATGTCTCATGTATATTTAAATTGTTTATTTAAATCTATAAGTGAAGTCTTCAGTAAAGTAAGTTACAACTTGGGAATTTTTATATACAAAAAATTGTATATACAAAAAATTAAGTAGGCTTAATAAATGATAAGATAATGTCCATGCGCCTACAGGGAAGTCCAGTTAATACCACTATTATTCAAATTTATGCACCAACCA
>NW_006408663.1:6045790-6053479 GCF_000296735.1 Chrysochloris asiatica | reverse complement strand
CAGGTGGCATCATTGATGGCGTCAAGTGTGGCAGCGGTAGTGAGGTTGGCCCAGGATCGGACATTGTTTCGTTCTGCTGTGCATGGGGTCGCTGTGAGTTGGTTCTGACTCGATGGCACCTGACAACAACAACAATGTAATGAATTTGTTTTAAGTGATTCATTAATTCCAAATCTAATTTAAGGTGGTGGTTTATGAACTGTTTTACAGTTAAAGAAAATACATTGCACGAATAGGTACAGAATTAGAGAATGCGATTTTTTAAAATAAATTTATTTTGAGCTGATTGCACAAAGAAATTAGCCCTTATGTAAGTTCTGAAACAAGTATCTATACCAGTCTCTTAAATGTAGTATCATTTCTCAAGAGAAAGCAAAAATATATCATCCTGTTCACATCTAGTGAAGAATAGCTTGTTTTATGAAAGTTATATGCCCTATAAATTAAGCCAGACCAATTTTTGGCTTCCTGGTGTGCAACTGTGGGCTAATACACTGGACTGCGAGTTAGTTTGAAAGATAAAGGTGGCAGTGTAAACTCACCAGCGGCCCCTCAGAAACCCTATACAGGCTCACTATGAATCAGAACTGATTTGATGGCGCTCTGGTAGCGTAGTGGTTACGAATCAGGCTGCAAACTGCAAGGTCAGCAGTTCGAAACTACCAGCTGCTCCACGGGAGTAAGATGAGGCGTTCTGCTCCCGTAAAGATTAACAGCCTCGGAAACCCTGTGCAGGGTCGCTATGAGTCGGAACCGACTCCGCGGCACATAACAACAACAACAAGAGCAATAGAAATACTCAAGCCCTGGTAGTGTAGTGGTTATTCATTGGACTGCTAACCTCAAGGTCAGCAGTTTGAATCTACCAGTTGCTCTGAGGGAGAAAGATGAAGATTTACTGCCTTGGAAACCCTACCAGTCAGAACCGACTCACCAGAACACAACAACCAGCCACTGTAAATTTACTCAGTTCATATTGTACTGTGAGACTTTACTTAAATATGCTCAGTAAATTGTATTCAGATTTTATCAGCAACTACAACTTCATAAACTCAGGGAAGCCTGGATACTAGGTTAAGCAGAATAATCAGAGAAATAGATAATGGGACCTGAATGGAAACTTGATCAATTTCTATTTTAAAATAGCTGCTTATTTTCACTGAGAACAGATCAAGTGGAAATTTAGTGTCAATAGAAACAGAATATAGATAATATGTTTGTAATAGAATCAAATTAATATAAATAGAATATGTTTTTATGACTATTCAATAAAAAGAATCTATAAATGTACTTTTACTGATGGTTTTTAAAGCTACAGTTATAATTAGTGGTGAATGCAGTACTGTTAACTAAATAGTCATGTAAGACACACTGGAGCCTGGGTTGTCCTTACATAAATATAATGCTGACAGTGTTAGTGACCAGGCATTTCAATGGCAATAATTTGATGCCCCTTTATCCATACTATATACACTCTCTGTCCTTTGGAAAAAAAGATTAAAGAACAAAAAATTTGCCTTTAAGGCAGCCCACTTTATGTGTCAATGATTGTAACCCCATAATCTTCAGGCAATTCCATTCCTGCTGAGCCATTTCTCTGCCTTCTTTGCTTCAATCTCTTCAGAGCTTTGTGCAGACCTGTGCTGTTTTTCAACTGTTGACATTGATGGTACATTGCCCCAAGGAAATTTGTAGCATTTACCTCATGCTGGATTCCTAAAAGGCCGTGACCCATGTCACATCCTTTAGTAAAGACAGGGAATGAAAATGTTACATCTAAATTGTCTTGTATGTTGTTGTTCTTGTTTAAGCGTAAGAATAAATCACCATAAAACGTGTGCATAGCTAGTTAAGACTATAAATATCAGAATTGAGGCTCATATGATCTGATGAAGCAAAATGATGTACAGAAGTCTATGGTTTTATAAATTGTGAGAATAACAAATGTAAGGCAACTCCAACAAATATAATACAGAAAATTGTGTTGTTTATTCTGTGAATACACCTATTTTTCCAGGAGTTCTTAATATTTAGGATGTACAATGTGATTTGTTTTATTTTCAGAGCTCTTAAGAGTTTTATTTGTCATGGGATAAAATTTGTGTAATGCATGCCTTTCCCATTTTTTAAACCATCTGCTGTCCCCTTCTTCAGTTCAAACAACTGCCTCTTGATCTGTGTACAGGTTTTTCCCTGGCACCTATCAACTGCAATGTATTCAAATTTTTGTATCGATTTGTATTGATATACAAATCTCTAACATGTTTAATTGTTATACAAAATACAAACATCTTTGAAAAAATTATATTTAATAAAACAATTGTAAAAAAAGTCACAAATTGTATTTCATATAATAGATGTCCAAAAATTCAAAAAATTATATTTAATAAAATAATTGTCAAAAAAAAATTTCACACAGCATTTTCAAATGGAGAGCGTCCAGTTCAGACTATTAAAGTTTGTTTGAGTTTGATAGCCAGTTCATTGAATTCTTAGTTTTGGGAAAGGTATTGACACAATGCTTACCAAGGCTCAGTAACTACACACTGTACTACCAAAAAGCACTAAATAACACATTATTCCAATTCCTACTTAAAAGCATATTAATGTTTTCTAAATTGTATACAAATCAGTGGGCTTTGGCATTGATCATAGAAAAAACATCATGGACTCTGCTTAAATTTAAAAAGAATTATTGAGGGGCAGAAATTATCTAGACTGAGAAAAATCTAAATTCACAGAATGAAAATTACTACTCTGCCAGACAATGGGGAAAATACTTGTTTGTACAGTTAGAGTAGGAACTAGAAGTTACAAAGTCATAATTGATATTTAAATGCAGGGATTTAACAAGATAGACAACATATATGAGATTACCTGATTGGTAAAATGTGTGCCCTTCAGTCACCAGATGGTGCCAGGACAGGTTTTTCTGGTAACCTGTAAGTAAAATTACTTCCTCAGTCATGTCTTTGTAAAGATATTTTGATAATGGTATGCATCAAGCTCCTTTGGGTGTGAGCTATCATTTCATGCATCTGTTTGACCATAATGGAAAGACCTTCTGGAAATAGATTGTGATCTCCTTACTCCTGTTAAACCTCCAAGAAAAGGAATATCTCATTTAGGATTTATAGTTAGGTCAGTATTAAGATTAGGTGAACTGTTATTATAAAAGGCAGCTTTTAAAATTCAATATAGATTCTAGACTCTGTCAAAACTTTAAAATTGAATTAAAGCTCCATTTTCAGGCTGCTCTGTTACTTACACCAAGTGCTTCTGATTTTAAGCTCCCTTATACATGTCTGTAATAAAAGTACCTGGGTAATATTTATTGGATACTATCATATTCTTTTGGAGAAGAATAATGAGAGTACATGAACTGCTAGAAGTACAAACAAGTCTGTGCTGGAAGAAGTACAACCAGAATGTTCCTTAGAAACCAGGATGGCCAGACTTAGTCTCTCATATTTCTGACATCTTGTTAAGAGGGGCCAGTCTATGTAGAAAGATATCATGCTGTGTAAACTAGAAAGTCAGTGAAAAAGAGGACGACTCCCAATGAGATGGATTGGCACAGTGGCAACAGCATGGGCTCAAGCTGAACAATTCTGAGGACAGCACAGTACTGGGCATGTTTCATTCTGTTGTGCATAGGGTCACTACGAGTCAAAATCCAGTCCATGGCACCTAACAACAAGAAAATAATGTTCTTTGATCCGGCATTTATATTAAATCTCAATTAACCAAGTAACAATGATGCTATATCAATTACTGGAATCCTGGTGGGGAGTTGTAGAATAAGCACTGAACTACTAACCATAATGTTAGCAGTTCAAACCCACCAACCACTCCTTGGAAACTCTACACACAGTCACTATGAGACAGAATTGACTTGACATCATTTAATGACAAAATATCAGTTACTCAAATCTTATGCAATTGTGTTCAAAAATCAAAGAAGTCACTTTGAGAGCTAAGGTACACTTGATGTAACCCATAGTTTTTCTCATGTGCATGCAAAATTGGGGCAATGAATAAGGAAGACTGAAGAATAATTGTTTAATTTAAATTATGGCATTAGGGAGGCATATTTAATATGCCACAAATGGGCAGATTTGTCTTGGAAGAAGTATTGATAGACTGTGCTTTACAAATGAGAATGATGAGACTTTATTTTATATACTTTGCACATACTATGTGAGGGACAAGTATTAAAGCAGGACATCATGCTTAGAAGAGGGTCAGCAAAAAAGAAGAGACAGATTGAAACAGTGGCTGAAACAATGGGCTCAAACTTAACAATTCTGAGAATGACATAGGACAGGACAATGTTTCATTCTGTAGAACATAGGGTCACTATGAGTTGGAACCAATTTGATGGCATCTAGCAGCAGCAACAACTATTAATTACAGACCAATTCAATTAGACACCCTTTTGAATTTTTATTCATGGAATAAGTCAAAGTTCCCAACTAATCAAAATCAAGCTTGAAAGACAAATAAGAAAGATATGTTCATTTTTCTCATATTTTTTTATGGACTCAGCATAAAGTCATACAAGAAAAGGATGATTCCAGAGGAGTTTTACGGTTTTGGTGGGCAGCAGAGACAGCCAGGTAGGAAAGGCTCCGTGGGGGAGGGATTGAAAACCCAGAGAAGGTCTGCTCAAGGAACACCACCAGGGCTCTGGATCTAGTATAAGATATAGGGCGTCAGTTTCTTGCAGGTGCAAGTGAAAAAAAATCACAATATAAAGGAAAATACTGCCAGTTAGGAATCCTTGAGACAGGACTCCCTCTGTGGCCACCCAGCCCGGGTGGAGATCAGAGGGTGGGGATACAGCCAGACCAGCACAGGGAGCCTTCTTTGCCCAGCTCAGATACTTTCAGGTGGCTGGGTGTGCACCATCCCCCCAAAAAAAAGTCCAATGCTGAGCCCATAGTTTTCCCATAGCACAGAGAGAAAGAGCTTGGCAGCTATTTATAACGTCAGCCTGTGTGTCCTAGCCCTAAAGTTAACCTATGCAGGACCCTTTACTCAGGCCTGTAGCAAGAAAAACCTGGTCTGGCCTGATAGACAAACCATATGAACAATCTGTAAAACCCCAACATAAAAGGACACAACCTATGTCAAGAATTATGCTATGCACACACAGATACCTAACTGACCCTCAGAGACAAAAATAGTAGACAATCTTTCTCCCATTAACTTCTCAATATCCATCTGCACACCTCTGCGGCGGTGACTAGAGGAGGGGTCTGAGTGAGCAGACACCCCCATTCACTGCTGGAGGCTTCTACAGTACACATGCACTGCCTGTGTAGCATGGTGACTAGACAGTCAGCCACAGTTTTAATTTTGTTTCAAAGTGATGATTTTTGTCTCTGTTTTTATATGGCTTCTGCTCTTCGTCCTTTTGATCACAATAGTTTTCTGGAGGTAGGAGCTTTTTCTCCCTGCATTACCCAGGAAGTGTCAGAAATCATGTCCATATAGAGAAGCTACAAGCATACCCTATAATAAATACTCCACCACTGAGACAAAAGCCAATAACAGCTGCTAAGCATTACATGTGAAAAGGGAAGCCTATCTCATGATCATATCCACCAGGAGACACCCAGTAAGCTTAATAGCACAGCAACAAACATCCACTTAAGTATTAAAAAACCCATATAAGCATTGGAAATGACAAACAAAAAAACAAGAAAAGATCTCAAAACATGTCCCAAAACAGAAACAAGTAACTGAGACAAATGAGCTAGAGACAGATAAAAGCTCCCCAGAAGAGGCAGAATAAGTTTTGGATTTGCCTGAGAAGGAATTCAGAAGAATTTAAATGCTCTGAAAAGGGGTGGAGGAAAACAAGGAAGAAGTCAGGAAAGTACTACAAGAGCAATCAAACAAGATTGATACAGCATTGGAAACAATTCAAAACCTGCAAAAAGAGGTCCAGATGATTAATAATAATATATCAGAAATGGACAATTTTACTCAACTGAAAGGGTATAATAATAATAATAATAATAAAGGGCAGTAATAATAAAATATCAGAAATGGACAATTTTACCCAACTGAAAGTGTAAAGGAGCAGAATGGAAGCCAGAACTAGGGAACTATAAGACAAATCTCTCAATACTGCTAAGATAGAAGAGCAAGCAGAAAAAAAGGATAAAAAAATCTGGAGAGTCTAAGTTTCATGCTGGATAACATAAAGAAGAACAATTTAAGAATTATTGGCATTCGGGAACAGGAAAAATCAGAGAAGTCCACAGAGGAGATAGTTGAAGAGCTTCTGGAAGAAAATTTCCCCAACATCTTGAAAGATGAGAAGATAAACATTCAAGAAGCCAAACATACCCCAGGAAGGATAGACCCCCCACAAAAATGTCACCAAGATATATAATAATCAAGCTCTCCAAAGTCAAAGACAAGGAGAGAATCCTAAAAGTGGCCAGGGAGAAGAGCAGTGTCACTTACAAAAGCAAGCAAATCAGATTAAGTTCTGACTTCTCAGCAGAAACCATGCAGGCAAGAAGGCAATGGGGAGACATACACAAAACCCTAAAAGAAAAAAATTGCCAACCAAGGATCTTCTATCCAACAAAACGATCAATCAAATACAATGGTGCAATCAAAACATTCCAGAATAAACAGAACCTAAGAGATTTTGTCAAAACCAATCCAGCACTTCAAAACATCCTAAAGGGAATTCTTTGGACTGAAAACCAACAAGAACAGACAACAACCAGAAGCTGACAGGCGTGGTAACACCACCTGGATCTCAATCGACAGCAGAGTTGAAAAACAGAACAAAACTAAAACAATGAACTCAAAAGAGCTGGAGGTTAACTGAAAAAATAATATCAATGTCAAAGAAAGGATAAATGTAGGAACAGAGATCCAGGTGGTAAGGATATCAGGTAGATTACAAGATACAACGTTGCTGTTGTAGAATCTCTTAAATGGAGAGAAAAGTTAATAGACTATAAGGTAACCCCAAAGAAAGTTAATACTTCACAATATACAATGAAAATCAACTTCCAAGCAGAACATGAAAACTAAGAAGAAACCTACAAAAAGTAGCACAAAAATCACAAACTCAGCACAAGAAGGTATGCAAAACAAAGGAACAAACAGCACTACCAAAAAATTAATATAATGGCAGCAATCAATTCATACCTATCGATAATTACATTGAATGTCAATGGAATGAATGCACCAGTGAAAAGACAGAGAGTGGCAGATTGGATAAGAAAACAAGACCCTTCAATATCTGCCTGCAAGAGACACACCTTACACACAAAGACAAAAATAGACTAAAAGTTAAAGGATGGAAAAAATATACCAAGCTAACTGCAACACTAAACAAGCATGAGTGGCAATTCTAATCTCTGATAAAGTAAGCTTTAAGACAAAAACCAGCATAAGAGATAAAGAAGGTCACTATGTTACTATCAAAGGGTCAATTGAGCAAGACGACATAACCATAATAAATACCTACGTTCCCAGTGAAAAAGTACCAAGATATATGAAGCAAACCTTACTAGAACTGAAGAAAGAAATAGATTAATCTACAATAGTAGTAGTAGTTGTTGTTGTTAAGTGCCATCGAGTCGGTTCCGACCCATAGCGACCCTGTACAGGGTTTCCGAGGGTGTAAATCTTTACGGGAGTAGAAAGCCTCAT
>NW_006408663.1:6031015-6044425 GCF_000296735.1 Chrysochloris asiatica | reverse complement strand
AGGAAAAGAACCACATGATCATATCGATTGATGCAGAAAAGGCATTTGACAAAATCCAACATCCATTCCTGATAAAAACACTCAACAAAGTAAGAACGGAAGGGAAATTCATCAATGTAATCAACAGCATATATACAAAACCAACAGCCTACATCACTCTCAATGGAGAGAAACTGAAAGCCTTCCCTCTGCAAACGGGAACTAGAAAAGGATGGCATTTATCACCACTCCTTTCCAATATTGCTTTAGAAGTATTAGCCAGATCTATACAGCACGAAAAGGAAATGAAGGGCATCAAAATTGGCAAAGAGATAATAAAACTCTTTCTGTTTGCAGATGATATGATCCTATACATAGAAAACCCAAAGACTCCGTACAAAAGCTACTAGACATCATTCAGCAAAGTGGCAAGGTATAAGATCAACATACAAAAACCAGTTGGATTCCTCTATAGAAACAATTACAGCACTGAAAAAGACATTAGGAAAGAAGTACCATTTATAATAGTTGCTAAAGGATGAAATATTTAGGAATAAATGTAACCAGAGAAACAAAGAGAATTACCAAACACTACTACAAGAAAACAAAAGAGACTTACAAAAGTGGAAGAACATACCATGTCCCTGGATAGGAAGACTCAACATTGTGAAAATGTCAATACTACCCAAAGCAATTTACACATATAATGCAATCCCAATCAAGATTCCAGTGACATTCTTCAAAAAGATGGAAAAGATAATTACAAACTTTATATGGAAAGGAAGGAGACCCAGGATAAGCAAGCACTGCTCAAGAAGAAGAAGGTTGGAAGCCTCTTACTCACCGAATTCAAAATCTACTACACAGCTACCATGGTCAATACAGCCTGGTACTAGTACAATGAAAGAACACTGATCAGTGGAACAGAATTGAAAATCCAGAAAGTAACCCATCTACATACAACCAACTGATTTTTGACAAAGTGCCTCGGTATGTTACATGGGGAGGATATCTGTTACATATAACAGATAGTGCTGGCAGAACTGGAAACTGATATGTAAAAGATTGAAACAAGACCTTTATGTCATGCCATATATGAAAAACAACTCAGCACGGATTAAAGACCTAAATATGAATCCCAAAATTATGAAAGTCATCAATGAAAAAAATAGGGACAAATGTGAGAGCTCTAATACAGGGAATACACACAGATTACCAAACATTTTGAAAAGTACACAAACAAAAGTAGAAAAAATAGAGGATTGGGACTTACTAAAAATTAAAAAATTATGTGCACCAAAAGACTTCACCAAAAGAGTAAAAAGGGAACCCAGAGAATGGGAAGAAATCTTTTACAATGACACATCAGACAAGGGACTCATTTCTAAAATATATAGGATACTACAACAAGAAAAGGACAAATAACCCAATTAAAAAATGGGCACAAATTTTTTTTTTAAATGGGCATAGGACATGAACAGACACTTTACCAAGAAAGAGATCCAGGCAGCCAACAAACACAAGAAGAAATGTTCATGATCACTAGCCATTAGAGAGATGCAAATCAAAATAACAATGAGATATCCTCTCACACCAGCAATAACAACAAAGATCAAAAAAGTAGAGAACTATAAATGCGGGTGGGGATGTGGAGAGACTGGGACCTTCCCACATTGTTGGTGGGATTGCAAAATGGTACAACCAGTCTGGAAAGCAATAGGGAGCTTCTTCAGAAGGTTGGAAATAGAAATACCTTATGACCTAGCAATTCCTTTGCTTGGTATTTACCCACAAGAAATACGAACCATAATATGAGTAGATACATGCGCACCAATGTGCATAGCAGCACTATTTACAAAAGCAAAAAGATGGAGACAGCCTAAGTGTCCATCAATTGAAGAATGGATAAACAAACAGTGGTACATACACAAAATGGAATACTATGCTACCTTGAAGAACAAGGAAGCTGCAAGCCATCGCATAATATGGATGAACCTTGAGGATATTATGATGAGTGAAATTAGTCAGTCACAGAAGGAGAAATACTGCATAGGATCTTTATTGTAAAAGACTAAGAAAAAGAACCCACAGTAAAAGGGGGGGAAAATTATATATATATTTGCTTATCAACAGGATGTATGGGATGAGAGGAGGGAAAGTAGGGAGGAGAAGATAGAGCACAGGGTAGGGAATAGACACAGGATAGCTTGGCTATGCAAAAGTGTGGCGGGGCGGCAATACACAAGAAGGGGGAGGGGAATGTAAGACAAGGCTGATGGGAGAATAGTTAAGCAGGTTCTCATGGGCTAAGTGGGACAGAGGTAAATGATGATGTATGCACAACCTTGGAACAACAGGGCTCCGGGATACAGGGATTGAAGCATGGTTTGAATCGGTAAAAGAGGGGAATAATGTTAATATGCTTGGTTAATTATGTTAACAATTAACGAATAATGTTAATATTTTGAATCTTGGTTTCCCTTGCCTACAATTGTAAAATAGACACTTGAGGTGGGGAAAAAGGAATAGCCAGAATCATCACTATAGAAAGCTTGTAAGTCCATCTTCAGCCTATAACTGATTGGAAAACCTTAAAGGGGCCTAGAAGTTGCCCAGTGAAAGAGGCTTCCTGTGGAGACTTTACATTGCACAAGACCATAGGTGGAATCCAGAACCGACTGAGGTAGGAAATTTCCACTGGAAAGGATGGGTAGACTAGCCTGGAGCAGCTAGAAGAACAGAGGATACGCTGTGAAAGAAAGACCAACAGGAAAAATCCTAAATAATAATGGCAGTCTGATTGATTACTACAAGAACAAGTAAGCTGTTCGCCTGGGAGCCATCAAGGCAAGTGGTCGGGACTCCTCAGAGCAAACCCCCTTCCAAGACTGAGACTCAAGCGGAATACATAAGCAGTTGGCTGTTGACCATGTTGGTCACCAATAAGGGGAAGAGGGGGAAAAAACAGCATTGAAGTTGTGAGCTAAGCCCAACCACATTCAATAGACTCCTGTGAACCCAGGTGGAGACCTGGATGGCCAGCAATATGGCAAGACCCAGGAACTTCTGGGCCCAGAGGCAGTGACATGGCCACAGAGGACTAGAGCAGAGAGTAAAGCGTCAGCTGATATGAAATGAGGAGAGATGTGAAAGAACACCCACAGTTGCAGATAGTACCCACTTACCTGGCTTTGATGACTGGATGATCAGAACTCGACTAGAAGAAGAAAGAGGGGTGTTTGTGAAGAGTAACCTGTTACAACTTGATGAACTTTACCTATACTTATGGATGTAGCAAGGAGCTCTGGTAGCATAGTGGTTACAGATCGGGCTGTGAACCTCAAGGTCACCAGTTTGAAACTACCAGCTGTTCCATGGGAGAAAGATGAGGCTTTCTGCTCCCGTAAAGATTTACAGCCTCGGAAACCCTGTGCAGTGTCGCTATGACTCCAAACTGATTCCACAGCATATAACCACCACCATGGATGTAGCAGCTCAAAAAAGGGAACAAATCTTTACAGTGAGGATCACTTCCACCCTCTCGGTTCGCAGGGTTGACAGGGATGGGCAACATATACATTGGCTATCCAAAATGGGGGTGCCTTAAAGGCAAGAAGTGACTGGCTTACAAACTTTCAAGAGGGAGCTTAATTCTAAACTGGACAGGGAAAGTAGAATTACCACTGAATGATTTCCAATCCGTTGGAATCAGGCTGGCAAAAGGAAATGGGGATAAGACTCTTGTGGTACAATAGTGAATAATTGCCATCAGGACTGACTGTGAAGGTAGGAAATATAGAAGTAGATGTTTTTTGACAAAAGGAGGAGAATGATTGATTTTGCAGACCAGGAGTGGAGGTCTCTGGGACCATCAAGTGAGAAGAATGGAGAGTGGGACCCTACCCCAAGAGACAGTAACGCCAGGGATGGAGACAGAGAAAATGATGTGGACAGATGGAGTGTCTGGGGACACTGGACTCAGGGAGGGAGAAGGGCTGTGTGCTGGCGGCCAGGGCACAGGCCTGTCTGTTAAACCCTTTGGTTGTTTGATGATGAATGGAGGAAATTGTAATCATTGCAATGACACAAAATACAATAGGATGAGTGTAAATCTGATGTTCTCCCATGTAAATTTCACAATAAAAACTTAAAAAAAAAAAAGTATGATTTTTTGCCTTAAAATTTTTCAGTTACATATTTTTTCTGAAACCTTTTATATTCTTTCCAACATGAGATTTTCAGAAGTTGCATGATATGTAG
Source organism: Chrysochloris asiatica (assembly GCF_000296735.1). NCBI lineage: Eukaryota > Metazoa > Chordata > Mammalia > Afrosoricida > Chrysochloridae > Chrysochloris > Chrysochloris asiatica. The sequence continues at coordinate 6,040,186 of NW_006408663.1, read as the reverse complement.
CCTGTTAACTTAGTATCAGTGTTGTTGGTGGTGGTGGATGCTGTCAAGTTGGTTCTGACTCATAGCGACCCTAGGTACAACAGAACAAAACACTGTCTGGGCCTGGGCCGTCCTCACAATTGTTGTTAAACTTGAGCCCATTGCTGTTGCCACTGTGCCAATCCATCTCGTTGGGGTGTCCATCTATTTTTGCTGACATCATTACTAGCTACTTGTAACTCTACTTGTTTGAGAATCATTTTACAAAATAATTCAGAATGAAATTTATATAGAATATTACAAAAATCTGTTCTTTTAAAAAATAAAAGACAGAAAATAAAAATTGTTTCCTTATAATATGACATTTAAGTAAATCAAAATAAAGGTTTATATTTAATCTTTATAATATATTGTTGTTGTTGTTCAGTGCAACCGAGTCATTTCTGACCCATAGTGACCCTGTATAGGGCTTCCGAGGAGCTGCTGGTGAGCTTGAATTGCCAACCTTGCAGTTCAAATGGCTTCGCAGTCTGGAGCATTAACCCACAGCACTACACTGCAACTCCAATACTAACCTCTTATTATTCATAAGGTTTGTAAATTTGGTTGTTTTTATAGTTTAAACTTTCTTGAGAGATTCTTGGCCAACCAACTTCTACTTATAACTGTTTGCAAGTTATAGAGATTTTGAAGAAATAAATTATTCTTCTTATATTCAGAAGAAAAAGCAAGAGTAGGAAAGGTTCATCTTTCAGACAAGCTAACCTATCCTGCCTAAATGTCTGATGGGTCTGGCCAAAAACATTGTTGCTTTGTGAGAGTCTAAAAGAACTGACTGTTGGTTGGTGAGAGGCTAAGGAGAGCCATATGATTAGTGTGCTGGCAAACACTAGGACTCTTCTGTCTCTGTCCACTTTAGGTAAAGAAGGCTAAAGTAAGACAACATAGGGCATGTTTTAAAATATGCTGCACAAAACCACAGAGAAATTATTATGAATACAAAATAAACCTACAAAAGTGAAAATTTTTCTAAAGAAAGAGAATATTTATAGAAGGCCTAAGAGTTAATTTTCTTGATGAAATAATAAAGTAAGAAGAATACTAAAATTAAAATGATATTTTAAATAAAAACTTATTTTTTAAATATGTAACAGAAAAAATTGCACTGCCTGCCCCCAAAATTCCATATTATTGAAGACAAAATGGAGAAATGCTCAGAGACTACAGAGAAGTATCAGAAGATAAAATGATGAGTATGATAGTATCACAAATAAGCATCCAGTCTTCGTATATTTAGCCTTTTAGAGTGAAAAATGAAATACACAGAAGCAATAGTTAAATTTAATATTACAAGAGCACTTCTTTGAGCACAACTTTATATCCACCCAAAGAAAAGAGTCTACAACGTGTGTACACCTACTTTGTTCTAGCCAAAAGCAATAAAAAGAAGCACTTACCAAGATACATTCTGCTATATTACTATTATTAAATTTTAAAGATAAGAGACTCCTGGTGTCGTGCTGTAATAAGCACAAGGTCAGAAGTTGAAACCTACCATCTGCTCCTTAGAAACTCTCTACAGGGTCACTCTGAATCAAAACTGACTTGGCAGCATTTAACAACAACAGAGATAAGCAAAAACCTTCAATGCTGAGGGGAAAACATAAAACAAAACAAATTTTAAAATGGGTTATTCAGCAGTGTTAAGAAACACTGCAGACTTTAGTATGGATTGCCTCAGTATAAAGAAACCAAAAATCTTCACAACTGGACCAATAAATAACATCATGATTAACGGAGAAAAGATTGAAGTTGTCGAGGATTTCATTTTACTTGGATCCACAATCAACACTTATGGAAGCAGCAGTCAAGAAATTAAATGATGTATTGCATTAGACAAATCTGCTGCAAAAGGCCTCTTTAAAGTGTTAAGAGGAAAGATGTCACTTTGGGGACAAAGGTGTGGAAGCTGAATAATGAATAAGGAAGACCTAAGAAGAATTGATGCATTTGAATTATGATGTTGGCAGGGACTTTTGAATATACATGGACTGCTAGCAGAGCAAACTTGTTTTGGAAAAAAAAACAACTGAATTCCTCCTTAGACATAACGATGGAGAAGCTTCATCTTTTGTACTTTAGATGTATTGTCAGACGGAAGCAGTCCTTGCAGAAAAGAATCATACTTAGTAAATTGAAGAGCCAGTAAAAACAGGATAACCCTTGACAAAATGGACTGACACAGTGGCAACAAAAGTGGATCAAATCAATCAATAATTGTGAGGCTGGCATAGCATCAGGCAGTGTTTTTTATATACATATATTATATTTTATAATATGTATAAAATATATATAAATAATATAATATATATGTATATGTATATCATATATATATTCTGTGATATATAAAGTTGCTACAAGTTAGAACTAATTTGATGGCACAACAGTAGTGAGAAATTGTCATTCCTATAAACAATAAAATTTCTCGTATGATATATGAATATACACATAAAATCAAGATGCTTAGATGTTTGTAAAAGAAAATTATAGAAGAATTATGGTAGAATCTGTAAATGTAATTAAGATTTACTTTTGATTAAAACTGATTTAATTAAGTAGAAAGAGTTTCAGTCACAAAAATACACAGTTGAAAAGGAAATTATTATGATAGTTTTGTATAGAGAAATTAAAAACGTGTGTGTCAGGATAAAGTGAAATGACATAGAAAACCAGGGGGAAAATTCAACAAATATAACTGAAGTCAAATATTGTTACTTTATAAATAATGCTTGAAAATTAATAGGAAAATTTCCAATTAAAGAGCATTAAAGAGACTAGGTAAATGTATTTATGTGAGTAAGCAATTGAGTAAATATAAATTAAATGTCACTTAGTTACATTGGATGTATATTATATGCTACAATTTCCATTTCAAATTGTCAAGAAGGTAAATTGTCAAGAAAGACCTAGCATTAGCAAGTATTTAGAGAAAGAGCTATCATATACTGCAAGCAGATGTATACAATCTTACTAGAGAGGAGCAAATTAATATATATTATATTTCAAATGGAAGTCCTTCATGCCTGTTAAAAATAATTGCATCAGTGAACAAGATAGATATTGTTGTTTTTAAGTGCCGTCAAGTTGGTTATGACTCATAGCAACCCTATATAGGGTTTCTGGGGAACCAGTTGGTGAATCTGAACTGCCAGTTTATTCCTGTAGTGTTTCTTATGATAAAAGAATTGGGAACTAAGTACTAATTAAATGAACATAAGTAGCAAGTTAGTTAAATACTTCTAATATCCATTCATGCATCAATAATAAACTTATAATGCCCTTACAGATTATTATTATTTACCTGTGAAATATAAATACCCATGATAAATGTAAATTTTTATGTTTGTGTGAGCTCATTTTTGGGATGTTATACGGAAATGGAAATTATCTGAAGAGAAAGAATATTTAACAAGCGTTAACAGGGTTAATAGTAGCAGTGGTTCACTCAACTGTTAACTGAAAAGTTGCCATTTAAGCTTACTAGTCAGTTTGCAGGAGAAAGATACGGCAGGCTGCTTCTGGAAAGATTTATAGCCTTGGAAATCCTATGGAGCAGTTCAACTGTGTCCTACTGGGGTGTTCTGTGTTGGAATCAACAGCATGGAGTATAGGTTTTTAATAGGGTTATTGTTGTTGTTAAGTGCCATTGAGTCAGTTCTGTCTCCTAGAGACCCTGTATAGTGTTACTGAAGAGTGGCTGGTGAGCTTGAACTGTCGACCTTGCAATTCAACTCACCCTTGTAGTCCAGCACATTAACCCACAGAGCCACACTGGGGTTACCAGGATTTATAGTACAGTTACACTTCATTGTAACTGTGTTCATCACATCTCCTGGCACCATTTGAACCATTCACAAGTAATTTTTACTTTTATGCTCATAAAAACTAAGCCTAGTCTTTATTTTCAGAACACATATAACTTTACTAAATAATCCTAATTCTATTAATTAATCCTATAGAAATAAAGAGGTATGTGGTCAATATGAAAGGACTTGTATTTTATAAGAATATTAAATTTAATGGAAAGTTGTGAGGGTTAAGACAGAGTTGGCTTATTCTAGATCTCAGTTTTTCTAAAAAATTAAACAGCTTGTATTCTTTTATATTGAGAAAGATATTTAAAATAAAAATACCAAATATTAAATGCCATTAGTCATCATGTTACCTTTCCACCTCAGTTAAAGTATTCAATTTAACAACTTTTATAACTTGAAATAAAGTCTTTATAAAAGTTAATAATTATAAACTGACAGCAATCCTAACAAGCAGTTCAGGTTGACATAGGGCATTGTTCATATTATAATTGATGATAATTATTAAGTAGGGAAATTATATAAATTTCTAATTCAGGTCAGATGATGCCTTGGTATTTGAAATCTGTGCAATATGCCAGATGTTCCACAAAACATAATTTTGTGTCATCCTCTGCCCTGAGAAAGTTTGTTTATGACACAATACATATGCTATAGGAGGTTGTACATGTGAAAAGCATACCATCAAACATCAAAAGGACAGAAATCAGCCTTTATCTTTTGAAAGGTTATTTTATACTTTCATTGTTTTCTGTTTTAACTTGTGAAGTTCAGTATAGAAAAACATTGCTATATGAGATCTTTTAAATTGTTTATAATATTATCGTTTAATTTAAAAAAAATTTACTAAAGGGGATATTATAATAATTAATGCTGAAATGCATGTTTTGTCAGGTCTCCATAGTACTTAAAAGATTCTAAGTCTCTATTCATAGAGCGATTAGATCAACTCAGATACAAGGACTAAATAATCTTTCTTAATTAGTTGATGTTAACTAGCTGGCCTGAAAATATGGACTAACAACATTACCAGTATCTGATACCAGCAACATTATTCAGTTGAGCTGCTACCCTCAGAGTCAGCAGTTCAAAACTACCAGCTCTTCCACGGGAGAAAGATGAGGCTTTCTGCTCCCATAAAGATTTACAGCCTCAGAAACCCTGTGCAGGGTCGCTATGAGTTGGAACTGAATCCAAGGCACATAATAACAATAACAATAAGCCACAATTAATCCTGGTGTGGAGCTGTGGGTTAATGTGTCAGACTGCAAAGTCATTTGAACTGCAAGGTCGGTGGTTCAAGCTCACCAGCTGCTCCTTGGAAACCCTATACAGGGTTGTTATGGGTCAGAATCGACTCAACAGTGCTTAACAACAACAACAAACCCACAATTAATGGCATGGCTTAAATGTAACTAGGTTTATATATGATTGTTTCATATAATGTTGAAGTATAATCTTTATTGAAATAAAAATGTCATCCAAATATTTAGCCTATAGCTTTGTTTTTAAAAACTTGAGAATGGTTATTTTTAAAGATATTTCTGTTTCATGAGTTAATTTGCAAAGCTCCCTGAACATTAAAAAATACATAACCAAAATCATTGTAATAACAAACCCTGGATCATTTTAGATGCAGTCAAGTGGCACATTTCTGTGATAAATCTCTTTGGTTTCTTTGTTCACTTTTCTTGCACACTTATTTATCTGCATCACTTTTTTCTTCTCACACCTTCAAGAATGTCTCCAGGAAAATCTAGTTACTTTCCCCACTGGCCTATCTTCTTCCAGGCAGACATTTGTCAGGATGCAATGCAGATATGGAAATGGAGTTTATCTTGGCCTTTCTCAAAGAAGTACTTTAAATTTTTCTATGCTGTTTTTCTAAATTAGACATACTTTTAAAGTATTTATTCTTTTCTAAAACATTATGTTGTTGTTGTTAAGTGCTGTTGAGTCTGTTCTGACCCATAGTGAACCCTGTATAGGGTCTTGGAAACCTTGGAAGAGCAGCTGGTGAGATGACCTGGCAATCTTACAGTTCAAACTGACTTTGCAGTCCAGCACATTAGTTCAGAGCACCACACCAGGACTCCAAAATAACTCACACACACAAAAAGCAAAAGAAAATATTATACAAAGTTTTATAACTAAAAAGACACATAATCTTCAAGCAATGCTTATTTGTTATTTACTTATGTAGCCTTCAAACTTCTGCTACCTACATGTACTCGTATTGCTCCCCTTTTATTATTCTTATATTTGAAGTGAAATAATCACTCAATGTTATTTTAGAATCACATCCTTGTAGTGATACCATCTTATTATTGGAGAGGAAATAGAGACTGCTACATCTCGTCGGTCATTATGTTCTTAGTTAACCATTTAAACCTTAAAGAATAACATTAGTTGTTTACAAAATGTTTCAAAATTGTCCTACTATCTGTAAAGATGGGGTGATTTTTTTATGTCTTGAGATCAAACCCAAACCAAAGCCACTGCCGGTTAGTCAATTCAAAATTATAGCGACCCTATAGATGAGAGTAACACTACTTCATAAGGTTCTGAGGTTTTTGGTCTTCATACAAGCACACAGTATAATCGTTCTCCATGGTGAGTATGAACTGCCTACATTTTTGTTACAAAAACAGTGCTTAATCCACTGTACCACCAATGTGCTTTGTGTCCTAAGAAGGTGACCAAATTATACTATAATCTAGAAGCTGCCTTTAGAACAATCTGGCCACCCCATTTCTCAATTTCTGATGTGGTGCTATAGGATAATCACTGAACTGCTAACCACAAGGTCAGTGGTTCAAACCCACTAGCCACTCCTCGGAAACCTTATACAGGATCACTATGAGTTGGAAGGCACTTGACAGTAATTAATAGTAACAACAACAGCATATTTATATGTCTAACGATATATTCTGAGATGAATATTAGATTTCTCCTAGGTTTATTTACTTTGTTTTATTACTATCAAAGTTCTATATATCCTATATAGATTTATATATATATATATATAAATCTATATATTACTCATTGCCATCAGTAAATTCCAACTCATAGTGACCCTACAGGACTAGATACAATTGTCCCCTAGGGTTCCCAATGCTATAATCTGTATGCTGTAGGATAAGCACTAGACCACCAGGTCATTTGAACTCAAGGTTGGTGGTTCAAACTCACCAGCTGCTCCTTGGAAACTCTATCCAGGGTTACTATGAGTCAGAACCAACTCGATGACACTTAACAGCAACAACAATCTTTACAGAAGCACACTGTCATGTCTTTGTCCCAGGGAACAGCTAGTGGATTCAGACTGGCACCATTTGGTTAGAAGTTGGGCACTCCCAGGGTTCCACAATAGCACATGCAATCCTCATAATATCCTAAGTTTTATTTTTCTAATTTTTCAGATAATGAAATGAAACAGAGCTGTTCAAGATGGTTTAGCCAGTAAGGGCAGAGACAGTTAGGAACCCAGAACATTTGCTCCGTTAGAGAGGATGGCCTTTCAGAGTCACATTCCTGAAGGTCAAAGTTGCCTTCCCCAGTCTAAATTGGTTGTTGCAACTATGACACTGTTTCCATCATCAGAAATGTTGCCCACACATAAAAAATAATAGAATGTCAGCTAACATTTTCTGCAATGAGATATAGCAGTGTCCTTCGCAATGTTTTCTTTTTTGTTTATAGTTCTGACTCATAATGACCCTGTATAGGGTTTCCAAGGAGCAGCTCACCAGCTCACCTTGAACTGCCAACCTTTGGGTTCAAACCAACCTTGCAGTCCAGTGCATTAACTCACAGCACCACATTTAGGAAGTAGTTTAAGTTCAAACCAACAAAACCAAACCGTTATTGAGGGCATGCTACATGCAAGATAACGCTTTTAGAAAGATCTGGAAGTGAAGTTCAGTGCACTAAGTCAAATGTTTATCTATGCGCCAACTCAGTATCCTAAATAACACTGCAGAAGTATATACTGCACTGGACTGCAAGGTTGTTATGAACCACAGTTCAAACTCACAGGCCACTCCTCAGACACCCTAAACAGGGTCGCTATGAGTCAGAACCAACTCAATGGCACTTAAACAACAACAACAACAATTTAAGTTAAACCCTGGGAAGCGAGAATCTAAAATACCAGAAGATATTGAATCCAATATAGTTACAGGTAAACTTTAACCCAATTTTAATCTACAAGAATACAAAGTGGTCCTAAACTTGAGGTTAACCTTAGATCCTCAGGATCTAGCTTTTCTGGGATCATCCTGTATGCTGAACACAAAGGTGACATGCCACCAACTGTGCCTCATGGTGAGCATTGTACATGCCCTGTGTCAGCACCCTCATGTTAAATGTGAGATGTTGGTTATTTTTGTACTCAAAACAACGTTTGCACAGGCCTGGTATTCTAAGTTTAATGTAGCAAATTTTAGGAAAAATTTGAAAGAGATTGTTTGAAAAAATTTGAAAGAGAATGCTGGTTATTTAAGTAGAGATGCTGACTTAATTGGAACAAAAAAGAAAAACATTTCTACACTAGAAAAAAAAACCTGGAGAAGGGGAGCAGTATGAGTGGGAGAAAAACATATCTGTTGGAAAGGGCCAAGACACACAACTTAAGGAGAAAACATCTCCACCCAGCAAGGAATCTAGCTGATTTTAATACTAAAAAAAAAAAAAAAAAAAAAAAGGAGATGCTGGAATACTCCTCATTGTATCATCTTTGTGTTATCTTAGCTGAGGACTAATAGAAGTTTAGGACTTGAAAAATCCAACCCTGAAGATAATTCAGATCCTTGGAGACAAAATTTGAGTTCCTGTGTGTTTATAATCTACGATGACAACACAGTGATTCAGAGTTGTTGTTTTTTCACTACCATTTATTTACTGTAACACAAACAGCAATTTAAAGAATAGCAACTTTGCCCAGGTGTCTCTACACAATTAGATTTGGATTTAGGAAAGCATAAGTAATCTATATTTTTAAAACCTAGACAGCTAAAGAGCAGAAAGGAAACTCGTGATAGAACACAGGAGTCTCCTAGTATTGCAAATCCAGGATTGTTTTTGTTTAGGGCTTAGTAAGTATTGCAGTCAGTTTGATGACTGAAGTAAAAAGACTGAGTTTCTTTGGAATTTTCTAAGTAGCCACAGAGAATGGGAAGAAATCATTGAGGGAAAATGTGATCCATGTGTTCCTTCTTTACTCTAAAAATCAGCATGTATGGTGGAAATCAGAAAGTCACATGTTTGAATTTGGGATCCTCTATTTCCTATCGGGCTGTGAACCACAAGGTCAGCGGTT
>NW_006408663.1:6028262-6030190 GCF_000296735.1 Chrysochloris asiatica | reverse complement strand
CTTGTATAGGGTTTCTGAGGATCGACTGGTGAGTTTGAACCACCAAGCTTATGGTTAGCAGTTCAGTGCTTATCCAAGAATACCCTAACAGGACTCCTCCCCCTTCTGTAGCGGTGAGATAGTATTTTACCTTACAGAATTGTGGTGAGGGTTAAGTGAATACACATAAGAAAACATGCAAAATCCCTTGTATATCAAGCAGCAGTGCAGAATCTCTGCATTATGGCATACTGAAACAACTGATGATTTACACTCTGCTAAGTGTGCTGGTGTGGCAAAGTTGGATAAGCACTGGACTGCTAACCACAAGGTGGGTCATTCAAACCCACCACCCAGTCCTCGGAAACCCTATGTCAGGTCTCTATGAGTCAGAACGGACTCTATTATGCTTAACAGCAATAAACAGAAGTGGGAAGAGAGGGTGTTTTGCATGTTTTAAAACATGTTTGAACTCCTGGTGTGGCACTGTAGGATAAGCACCAGACTTCAAACCACAAGTTTAGTGGTTCAAACCACCAGTTGCTCCTTAGATAGCCTATATAGGGTCACTATGAGTTGCAGTCCACTTGAGGGCACTTAACAAATACAAATGTTTGGAAAACAGCAACAACGAAGTGGTATTTTAGATTTTCTGAGGAACCTTTGTTGGTGCTGTTAAGTGCCATTGAGCCAATTTTGACTCGTAGTAATCCTGTATAGCATTTTGTAGGAACAGCTGGTGAGTTTGAACCGCCGACCTTGCAGTGCAAATGGACCTTATGTTCCAGTGCTACAGCACCACCTTTAGAAATGTTTGAATAAAGGTTTAAAGGAGGCTTTTTGTCTTAATTAACTGTCTAATTTAATCCATAAATCTTTAATCCTAGCCTAAAAATGAGCACTTCTAAGTGCTTTTTAAAACATCTATTCCCATGCTATGACACACTGAGAATTGTTTTTTTCACATCTCTGTTGGCTGGCATCTATGTCATTAAATACTGTCTATTTCTTTACATTAGTCCTAGCTCACTCATGACCGGTATTTGACCTGTGACTGCTAATTTTGGGCTACCTTATGTCTCACAGCATGGAAGACCTGAAATGGAAACAAGAGGACATAGTGTTTGAAAGCCACCAAGGTCACACATGGGATCATGACAGTTAAAGTTGATAATATCAAGGATATACCAAGGCACTTAGTCACAGGAAGTAAGGGGAAGGAAGTGGCTATTGCAGAAGGAAAGAGGAAGCTATAGATCAAGGAAAGTAAATACAACAAAAGATGAAGGTCTTCTAAGAGTTGCACACATGGAAAACAAAACTTCCTGGATGTTTTCTCTTTCTTTTATTTATTTTACAACTTAGAATTGTAAAATGTAAGAAAAAAAATGCATGGGTGAATTAGAGAATAAAGAAGGAATATATTTTGCATTCTAATTAAATTTTAGTGAAGTTAATGCTTAATAAAGTGTCATATGTCTGTGCCTTTTAAGTACATATTTCACAAGAAAGAACACATCACAAGCATGGATCCCACAAGTCAGAGTGTGTATTTTTAATCCTCCTTTGTTTTTGAAGTGTATTGATTTCTTCAACATTTTAGAACTGCCATTTCTGAAAGGAGATTTTCAATGGACAGTGACTACTATTACTCAATTATATATTACTGAACTGATTATAATTCATGGAAAGTGAGTTGACTTTCTTTAATGTTTAATTGTGAAACACTGAATATCATATTTGTTCCTGATCTGTACAACTACAACAATTTTTACTTCTGTCATTATTTAATTCACCAGTGAAGTTAGTAAATTGAATTATAAGCACAAGCTATGGGTGTTACTGGCCAATATTAAGAAGGTCAGCCTTGCCAGTTCTTTACTTTCATTGACACAAAACCTGCACAGCTAGATTGTTGTTGTTGTTGTTGTTGTTATGTGCTGTGGAGT
>NW_006408663.1:6025547-6028162 GCF_000296735.1 Chrysochloris asiatica | reverse complement strand
AATTGGTGAACTGAAGTTACTTTCATCTTCTGTTAAAATGGTCAAAATGGTTGTTCAAAGAACAACCCAGTGGCAATAACAAAATTATAAGCCAATAATATACTCAGTTATCAGTTTCAAAATCAAGTAGATTTTTGTTTACTTTAGCATGTGTTCTTAATCCTATGAGTTCTAGGGACTTGCAAATTACGATAAACTCTATTTTTTAATTTAAATTTTGTCTTTTTTTTTTTTTTTTTTTCCTTTTAGGTAGATCTTCTTGTTCCTACAAAAGTGACTGGCATTATCACACAAGGAGCTAAAGATTTTGGTCATGTTCAGTTCGTAGGTTCCTACAAATTAGCTTACAGCAATGATGGTGAACATTGGACTGTATACCAGGATGAAAAGCAAAGAAAAGATAAGGTAAGTCATCCATATGGTTTGTAAAGTATATAGTAGAGATCAAATTATACCAAAATTTGATTAAACAAACTGCTTGCTCATTCATCTGCACTAAGAATAATGACTAACTATAAGGAGCTCTGGTAGTGTAGTGGTTACGAATTGGGCTGCGAACCACAAGGACAGCAGTTCGAAACTACCAGCTGTTCCGCAGGAGAAAGATGAGGCATTCTGCTCCCGTAAAGATTTACAGCCTCAGAAACCCTGTACAGGGTCGCTATGAGTCAGAACTGACTCCATGGCACGTAACAACAACAACAACATACTATAAAATACACACTAAATAAAAAAGCTTCAAAGAATAGCACTGTAAAGGAGCTTGTTCTCAAATATAGAAATTATTTTACTTGTAATATATTCCATATTACCAACTATCTAATATCCAACTATGTAAGATTGAGCTTTTATTTTATAACCTTAATAGAAACTTGAACAGTGAATCATAAACACATGTAAAAATAGTATTGTTTGTACAGAGACCAATATTATTTTTATTATCAAAAGTTTTTAAAAGTGTTCTTTGCAAAATGCTTCAAAGTTAACACAAGTATTTTGAAACATTTAACATTGCCTTGATTATTTTGATAATTAAGGATTTTACATACAGTTAAATTTAGGACTATAATACCAGTTCATCACAGTTTTAAAAAAGAAAAAAAGAACAGGATGTTACTCTGTTTCGTTTCCTTGATTTTATTTTAATTTATAGATTTAATTAATATTCTTTGGCCTGTATAATCTGTTTTAATTATATGAAAGCTCTTTTTTTTTTTTTTTAAAGTTTATTCCATTTTGAATTTTCTTTCCTGGTTTGTACTAGTCTCAATTTCTGTTAAACCTCTGGAGAGAAATAACTCAAGGTAATATAAATGACTAATTTGGATCAGATGTTAACATTATGTCCTCAATTGGATCGATTAAATTGAGTTATTTGTTGCTTAGACTCTTCATGCAAATAAATTCTTTCTGAAGACACTAATAGAAACAATATCTTAGTTGACAGAATTTTAGAAAAATTAATAAACCTTATTATATAGTATGGCACTGTAGGTTAAGTATTGGACTGTTAACCACAACATCTGAGGCTCAAACCCACCAGCTGCTTCTTAGACCCTATACCATATCACTATGAATTGGAACTCACTCAATGGTACTTAACAACAATATATAAAGGATTTTTTAAATTAATAAAGCTTCTTTAAATTTTACTCTATCCTTTCATTTTATTCTGGTATTGTTATCATATTATGAACCCATGCAGAGGTTGGCAATCTCTTTCTTCAGGTATTCAAGACAGAGAATTTATCAATTTTCCCAGAAAGACTGACCCTAGAGTGGCTATTTAAGCGGTCAACAGAGTCTGGTTCAGTTGACATAAAATTCATTTTAGGAAAGACATATTTTAAGATTAGGATTATATGTTTTAACCTCTCAGAACCCCCATATAAGACCTGAGGGTACACCCATTCAACATCTCAAAATAGACACAATACATTTGAACATCCAGAAATCGGTGTATTTTATAGCGTAATAGTCTAATTGTTGTTGTTGTTGCTAAGTGCCCTGGAGTCAATTTCATATCATAGACACCTGTATAGGGTTTCTAGGGAGTGGATGTTTGAGTTTGAACTGCCGACTTTGCGGTTTAAACTGACCTTGAGGTCCAGTGCCTTACCCCACATCGCCACACCAGAACTGTAAGTCTAATTAAGAGCATTTATTCTTTCCTGGTGTGATAATGTATGATAAGTACTGAACTGCTAACCACATTTTGGCAATTCAAACCCACCAATAACTCCTCAGAAACCCTATACTGAGTAGCTATCAATCAGAACTGACTTGAGGCATTTACCAACAATTCTTTCCTAAAACAATAGATTTTTTAAAATCCATGTTTTATAATCAGTGGCATCGTACATTCAGTGATTATGGGGTATTTTGTAAGACTGACTTTGAATATTCAATTAGCTATTGACATTGTCACATTTTGTGAATAACAATTTTTGTTTATCTTTTCACCTTTTAAATGAGGCACTCTGCTGCTTAGAGAGTGCAAATACATTACAATAGATGACCTTTTTAATTTTATAAAGTTTATAAATTATGAATCTCTTGATGTTAATGTCAAGTCAAATTAAGTATTTCATCTGTTAACTATATGAATAGTCAAT
>NW_006408663.1:6024309-6025427 GCF_000296735.1 Chrysochloris asiatica | reverse complement strand
AGGCTGTAAATCTTTACGGGAGCAGAACGCCTCATCTTCCTCCCACGGAGCAGCTGGTAGTTTCGAACTGCTGACCTTGCGGTTCGCAGCCCAATTTGTAACCATTACGCTAGTTAAATTATAGAAAGAAGGAGAGTAAACAAAACCATGATCAAACCATTGAACTGCTTTGTCTCTACTTTCATTAAGCATGTAATTTAATGATTGCATGTAAATATGCTTTCTTAATTGATAGAATATACATTTCTATATTAATGAATTCTATATTGATTAACTCATTCTAAAGCATTCTTAAAGTTATTGTGTTAAATTCATCAAGTGCTTAATACAGTTTCAAGTTTCCTGATTTTCTATCTACTTGTACTTCAAACACTGAGAGAGGAATGTGCTATTTCTTCATGTGTTTCTGTCAGTATTGCTTCATGTATTTTGCGACTCTTATTATTTACACAGATAACTAGAATTATAATGTTTTCTTGATCAAATAACACCTATATATCATTGGAAAATTACTTTCTTTATCCCTGATAATATTTTTGTCTTGAAATCTACTTTAGCTAATATGAACAGAGGTACTCTGTCTCCTCAATCCACAGTATCACCCTTGTTCCATCTGAGTGTCTCTTACCAGAGCTGCAGTCTGGAAACATGCAGGGCAGTTGATACAATTGTAAACTCTCTTCAGTTGTTACATAATCTCTCAAGAATGTGTTGTTCTTTATTATGAGATCTCCAGCATCTTGTAAACAGCTATTTCATATATTTGCACACTCCTTCCCCCTTTCAGTCGGAAGGGTGAATTCAGTTGCCATTACTTCATCTTGGTTAGAAGTATGACAGAAACTTTAAATGGTGAGTTTGGAGTTCTGGAGTGATGCTGCAGGATAAGCACTGGAAAGCAAGGTCAGTTTGAACCACAAGGTTGACAGTTCAAACTCAGCAGCCACTCCTTGGAAAACCCCATCCAGGGTCACTATGAGTCACAAATGACTCGACGGCACTGGACAACAGCAACACTGGGAACACAGAATAATCATTGAATCCTATTATGAAAGGAGCGCTGGTAGTGTAGGGGTTACGAATCGGGCTGCGAACCTCAAGGTCAGCAGTTCGAAACT
>NW_006408663.1:6020969-6023784 GCF_000296735.1 Chrysochloris asiatica | reverse complement strand
GCTACCAGAGCTCCTATGAGCCTGTTAATCTGGAATGTAGGATCAAATGAACATAAAAGCCCTAGGAAGGTACCTCTATAAACATGAACAAATAGATTAAAATATAAATCCAACAACTTTGTTGTTTTTGTTGTTGTTGTTAGGTGCCATTGAGTCAGTTCTGATTCATAGTGACCCTGTCTAGGGTTTCTGAAGAGCAGCTGGTGAGCTTGAACCACTGACCTTGTGGTTCAAAAAGACCTTGCAGTCCAGCATGAACTCACAGTGCCACACCAGGACTCCAACTTACGTACCATCTTTATTATAACATGATATTGACGTTCCCAAAACACAAAATGCAAAGAAATTGGCTCCCACTAAGTAAGTTGTAAAATTATGAGAGTAAATGGACATATACTCTTCACTGAACAGTACATAAGACAGAACTCTCATGTGAAACAATCAGTGATTTGTATCCAATGTGAAAATTAGTGAAATATGACCATTTTTATTTTATTGCCTATATATACAAACTAATTGACTAAACTTGGTCAATATACACATAGTGGTTGGTGATGTTGTGTCTCATTGAGTCTGTTCTGACTCATAACAACCCTATATAGGGTTTCTGAGACTGTAAATCTTTATGGGATCAGAAACCAGAAACCTCATCTTTCTCCCATGGACTGACTGATAGATTCAAACTAGTGACTTTATGGTTAGCAGCCCAGCTCACAATCCAAAAAAACTACTGCTGTCGAGTCCAGTCTTGACTCATAGCAATACTATAGGACAGAGTAGACCTGTTCCATGGAATTTCCAAGTCTTTACATTCCTACAGAAGTAAAATGTCACATCTTTCTCCTGTGGAGAAGCTGGTGTGTTTGAATTTCCAATCTTTGAATTAGCAGCCACATGCTTAACCACTGTGCCACCAGGGATCATATTATATACAAACTTAGTGGAATATTCCATTACCATTTAATTCCATTTTTCACAAATCTTTGAAGCACCCTCATAAATATAATTGTATATTTTGTCATTGCCAATATTATTTCATATGTCCTTCATAAATGTGCTTTTCTTCTTGAGACAGGCCTTTTGAATTACCAGCACATACTAGAAATTAATGTTTCTGAGGTTGAATAATCCATCTCCTATTAGTTCTTAATATTACTTTTACCATGTTTTCCATGGTTACTTTCCTAAAGGAAAAAAAGAAAAAAAGCTTCAATATTTACTAAGTGCCAATTCAACTATCAACATTTATGCAATTACATACAATAAAGGGATTTTTCCAGTACAAAACATGTATATGTGAGGTGTTTTGCAGATGTATATTTCAAAAAGAAATACTGACAGACAAAGGCTTCCAATGTTTTCTGTTTTATTGACTACCTACTTAAATATATTTTGGGGTAGATGAGTGTGTAAATATAGTGAAGACCCAGAAATTAGATTACTACAGCAAAACAAGCTCAAAAGAATAGTAATTTACTCTAAGTCGATTTACTGTAAATTCTATAAATGAAATTCTAAAAATGTAAGAACGCCCTTTCTGTCTCTCATTGGTCAGAACAGACTAAGCCTCAGGAAAACAGTGCCAAATAAAAGGTATTTGTACACAAGAGTATCTAATTATAAATTCAAAATGTGTGTATGTCTAAATATGCATACATATGCATGTATTCATGTGCACCAAAAGTCAGTGGATGAAAAATAAATATCTCTTATTCTCTTTATTAGGATGTCAGTTTTTTACCATATTCACAGACTTTTCTTAGATGTAAAAATTACTTAAGGATTCTATTTTTGTATTTTCTTGAAATAATTAAGGATTGTGGTGTTTTGTTTTTTCCTGTTGAGTACGAGATAGTAATGTCTACTTATAATGCATACATTCTTATTTTTTCTTCCTAGTCTATAGTATTTTCTAACATGTAACCAATTATTGTATTTTTCTGTAACATGGATTTAGATATACTTCTGACTGGAAAGTCAAATGTTCCTTTGATCAATGAAGTCACCTTTGTTTTATATTTTGAGAGTGGTTTCTTCACTATATTTAACAAGAAAACTGAACATTTTTGACAGGCTCATTTGTATTTAATTTTTCAGGCTATATGCTAAAGTAAAACAATAATTAATTTTAGAAAGAGGGCTTATATTGGAAAAATTATAAATGAAAGCATGAAAAGGTTTTTCTCATCCAGTATAGTATTCATAAAGGCATGATGTTTAAATAAAGCAGAATTCATACAATAGGAGCTTTCTTCTTAAAGGAATAAAGAAACTAGTAATATCCTATTCCATTTTATTCCCTAAAATTATCTAAGTTGGTTAAAAACATATGATGAATAAAACCAAAGATGAATGCCACATATTTATCAAGGAGTAGTCAATACTATCTTAGTGTGTTCTTTAATTCATTGGCTCCCAAATCTGCCTGATTATAACATTAATGGGGGTATTTATGAAAAAATAGATACTTGGGCACAGACAAACTCACTGGGGTGAACTGGGAATCTAAGTGTTTAGAGAAGCCCCTAGTGATTCAACTAACAAATAAGTGTGGGAAAAGTGACTAAACCAAAACCAAAATGAAATATTGTTAATTAACTAAGTAGACAGGTTTCAAATGAGCTTCCAGATGAAGATAGACTAGGAAGAAGGAGAGACGAACTATTTCCGAATATTTAGTCACTGAAAACCTCATGAATAGTAGAGACATACTGTCACATATAGTGCCGGAAAATGAGCCCCTAAGGTTGGAAGGCACTCAAAATGCAACTGGGCAAGAGCTGCCTCCTCAAAGTAGAGTTGACCGTGATGACAC
>NW_006408663.1:6018714-6020554 GCF_000296735.1 Chrysochloris asiatica | reverse complement strand
ATTGATCATTACTGGTGATTGGAATCCAAAGGTTGGAAACAAAGAGAAAGGATCAGTAGTTGGAAAATATGGCCTTGACGATAGAAACGATCCTGGAGATCGCATGATAGAATTCTGCAAATTCAATGGTTTGTTCATTTCAAACACCTTCTTTAGACAGCATAAGAGACTATTATACACATGGACCTCACCAGATGAAACACACAGAAACAAATTGTCTGTATCTGTGGAAAGAAATGATGGAAAAGCTCCAAATCACCTGCCAAAACAAGGACAGAGACAGATTGTGGAACAGACCATCAATTGTTCGTATGCAAGTTCAGGCTGAAGTTGAAGAAAATGAAAACAAGTCCTCGAGAGCTAAAATATGACCTTGAATATTTCTCACCAGAATTTAGAAATCATCTGAAGAACAGATTTGATACGTTAACAGTAAAGACCAAAGACCAGAAAAATTGTGGGATGACATCAAGAACACCATACAGAGAGAAAGCAAAAAGTCATTAATGTTAAGATGCTTGGTGGTTTTTTGAATCTTGGTTTCCCTTGCATACCATTGTAAAATAGATTCTTGCAGGGGAGAGAAAGGAATAGCCAGAAATATCACCATAGAAAGCTTATAAGTCCATTTTTTGCCTATAACTGATTGGAATGCCTAAAATGGGGCTACAACGTGCCCAGTAAAGGAGGCTTCCTATGGAGCCTCTGCGTTACATAAGACTATATGTGGAATCCTGAACAGCATCCAGAATCTTCAGAAGTGGGAAATTTCCTCTTGAAAGGACAGACAGACCAGACTGGAGTGACTAGAAGAGCAGAAGATACTTCTTGAAAGAAAGACCGACAGGAAAAATCTAAAACAATAATGACAGTCCGACTAACTATGACAAGAACAAGCAAGTTGTTGGCCCAGGAGACACCAAGGCAAGTGGTTGGGCCCCCTCAGGGCAAACCCTCTTCCAAGACTAAGACTCAAAGGGAATACACGTGCAGACATGTCCTCTGACCAGTGACCTCGTTGGTCTCCAATAACGGGAAGTGAGGTAAAAACAGCAATGAAGCTGTGAGCTAAGCCCTACCAGGTTCAATAGACTCCTGTGAATCTGAGTGGACATCTGGTGGCCAGAAGTATGGCAAGACCTACAAACTCTTGGACCCAGAATCAGTGACATAGCCACAGAGGATTAGAGTGGAGAGTGAAGCATCCAGCTGATAAGGTGAGAGGGCATATGCATAAGAACACCCACACTTGTAGATAATACCCACTTGACCTGGCTTCAATGGCTGGATGATCAGAACTCAACTAGAAGAAGAAAGAAGAGGAAAGAAAGTCTAATCTGATACAATTTGGTGAACTTGACTGACACCTAAGGATGCAGTAGCTCAAAAGAGGGAACAAATCTTTACAGCAAGGAGCATTCCTATCCCCATTAGACAGGGATGGGCAACTTGGACATTGGTTATCCAAAAAGGGGGGGGAGGTGCGGGCACTACAAAGGTAAGAAGTGACTGGTTTACAGCTTTCAAAAGGGAGCCTAGATCCAGAGGACATGGAACAAGGTAGACTCTTCACTGAATAGTATCCAATCAGTCTGTGCAGGGCTGATGAAAGGAGATAGATATAAGACTCTTGTGGTACCAAAAAAAAAAAAAAGTCATTAAGAAGACAAGAAAAAAGGAAAAGATCAAAATGGATGTCAGAAGTGACACTCAAACTTGCTCTCCAGCATAGAGATGCTAAAACAAATGGAAGAAATGAGGAGGTACAAGAGCTGAACAGAAAATTTCAAAGGTCAGCTCAATAAGAAAAGGTCAAATATTACAGGAAATGTGCAAAGAT
>NW_006408663.1:6015035-6016665 GCF_000296735.1 Chrysochloris asiatica | reverse complement strand
TGATCATAACAAACTATGAAAACAATGTGGAAAATTGGAATTCCAGAACACTTCATAGTGCTCATGAGGAACCTGAGTATAAACCATGAGGCAATTATTTAAACAGCACAAGGGGACACTGGCTGGTTTAAATCAACAAATGTATGTACCAGGGTTGTACCATATTTATTTAATCTGTAAACTTTGCAAATAACCTAAGAAACTGGACTATATGAAAAAAAAAAAACAAAAAACAACACATGATCAGGATTGGAAGAAGGTTTACTAACAATCTGTATTATGCAGATGACACAACCTTGCTTGCTGAAATTGAAAAGGACTTAAAGTGCTTGTGTTTGAAAATCAAAGAATATACCTTATAGTTTGAATTGAAATTCAATGTAAAAAAATAAAAATCTTCACAACATCATGGTTATGGAGAAAAGATTGAAGTTGTCAATTATTTCATTTCACTAAGATCCACAAGCAATGTTCATGGACACAGCAACTAAGAAATCAAAGGCAGTTATTGCAGTGGAAAAATCTGATGAAAAATTCCTCTTTAAAATGTTAAAGAGCATAGATGTCACTTTGAGGTGTAAGGTGTGCCTGACCCAAGCCATGATACTTTCAATTGCCTCATATGCATGTGAAAGTTGGATAATGATTAAGGAAGAACAGAAAATTGGTTCATTCAAATTGTGTTGGCAAAGAATATTCAAAGTACCAAAGACTTCCTGAAGAACAAGCAAATCGATCTCAGAAGAAGTACAGACAGAATGTTTCTTAAAAGTGAAAATGGTGAGACTTCGTGTCACATACTTTGTTTATATTATCAGGAGGGACCAATCCCTGGAAGAGGACATCTGTACAAAGAACATATAGGTATGGGCAACTTAGACATTGGCTACCTAAGATGCTCCAAGTGACTGGCTTACAAGGTTTTGGGGGTGGGAGGGCTGTTAGTTTAATAGTGTGTGATGGAAGAAAGAGTCCCCACTGAATAGTTTTCATCTTGTCTAGATGAGTCTGGTTTAAAGAGATGGGGATAAGATTGTTATGATTCATTAGTGAGTAATTGTTATCATGACTAATTGTAACTGTCACAATTGTGAAGGTAGAAGTTTTGTAACAAAAGTGGGGGAGTAGTTCATCTTACAAGGAGTTCTGGTAGCGTAGTGGTTACGTATTGGGCTGCTAACTACCAGCGGTTCCATGGGAGAAAGATGAGGCATTCAGCTCCCGTAAAGATTTACAGCCTCAGAAACCCTGTGCATGGTCACTATGAGTCAGAACTGACTCCACGGTACTTAACAACAACAACAACAAGTTCATCTTACAGTCCAGAAACAAGGACCCTAGGACCATCAAGGGAGAAGAGCACAAGTGGAATGTGAGACCTTATCCAGAGAAGCAATACCAGAGATGGAGGCAGAGATGGGGACATGGAGAGAGGGAGTAGCTAAGGACTCTAGATTCATGGGAAGAGAAGGACTAAGAGGTGGTGGCCAGGAGGCAGACTTGCAGAATGTGCCTTTTGGTGGTGTAAATTATTATATATGCCTGAGTGTTTTGTTTTGTTTTTAAAGAGCTAGAGTGAATAGAGAGAAATACTGTTAATTGATGGTACATGGAGGGGATTTTAATCATT
>NW_006408663.1:6002124-6014785 GCF_000296735.1 Chrysochloris asiatica | reverse complement strand
ATGATTTGTTGAATGTAAAAGTGATGATCTGCCCTGTAAACTTTCACTCAATCCACAATAAAAATCTTAAAAAAAAAAGACATCATACTTGGTAAAATAGATGGATAGATGGTCACCTTAAAAGAAAAAGACTCCTGTGAGGTGGATTCACACAGTGGCTGTAAACAATGGGCTCAAACATCAAAGCTTGTGAGGTGGGCACAGGAACAGCCAGTTTTGTTTTTTTTTTCTTTTGTGCATAGGGTCACTGTGATTCAAAACTGGCTCATTGGCTCCTAACAACAGCAGCAATCATATGGAATCTGACTGCCACATCTTTCTTCAAAGGAGCACTTTGTGGGTTTGAGCCTCTGACCTTTCTTTTAGCAGCTGAGCGCTTAACAACTCTGCTGCCATCAGGACCATTTGAAGATGATAGCAGGGGAAAAAGAAAATGGAGCGAACTAGTCTTTCAAGGTGGAATAGCTTCATTTTCTGGGCAAAAGATTCAAGGTGTTTCTCTTAATATTGCATGGGTACCAGTAGTCTCATTTCACTGAGATTTGTTACTGTTTTCAAAAACAGAGAAAGAAAGAAAAGAAACTGCTTTTGTGAAAGCAATTGTCAAAAAGCAATACTCTTTATATAAAACATTTAGATTAAAAAATAGCAAGTGAATTTTGTTTTATGGAATAGAGTTTCCTATAGAATCACAATACTATACTTAGGTGTTTGATGAATCACTTAATTGTATCTGAAGTTAAGGAGACAACAATATAATTTCACTATAGCCTAAAATTAACAACAGTGTTATAATAATAAACACCATCTGGTATCAACTGCTATTTAGAACTTAATCTGCTTTTTTCCATAATTCAATATTGTGGGACCTGACTAGGATATGCATTGTTAAGAATACAGAATTGTCTATAATCAAACGAATATATGGGTGTTACTATATTTTTTTAATTTAGAAAAGTTATCTTAAAATGCTTTCTTTTTGTCAGACTGTAAAGTTCTATGATTGATGTATCTTTTAATATTTAATGCATGTTGTTGTTGTTAAGTACCGTGGAGTCAGTTCTGACACATAGTGACTCTGCACAGGGATTCCAAGGCTGTAAATCTTTATGGGAGCAGAACGCTTCAGCTTTCTCCCGTGGAACCACTGGTAGTTTCGAACTTCTGACCTTGAGGTTGGAAGCCTGACTCGTAACCACTATGCTACCAGAGCTCCATATTTAATGCATAGCAGTGCTTTAATGCATGGTGGTGCTGTAGGATAAGCAGTAGGCTGCTAACCATAAGCCATTCTGGGGAGAAAGATGAGACTTTCTGCTCTCAAAAAGTTTTACAGTCTCAGCAATCCCATCCAGGGTCACTATGAATTGCATTGGCTTTATAGAAGTAGTTTGGGTTTGGTTGGTCCAGGAAAGGCTACAGAGAGATAATAACAAATATTCCTTTTTTATTCATTAAAAACTGCATGGATTAAGAAATTTTTAAAAAGAAAAGATTCATTCTTGGATTAATCAAGACTGAATGAAAGGTGATTTTAAAATAAAATAAAAACCTTTGTTGTCAAGTCATTTCTATGCATGTATGTTACAGGGTAGAGCTATTCCATATAATTGTCTTGTCTGTAATTTTAATAGAGGCTGTTTTCCAGGCCTTTCTTTTATTAAGTATCTGGATGGCTTCCAATCATCAAACTTTTTTGTCATCGAGGTACCAAGATACATAGTGAGTGAAAAATATGCAAATTTAGAGTCATTATTTCTACAGTCTGTCTATGTTGTGGTTGTTAAGTGCCACAGAGTCAGTTCCAACTCATAGCAACCCTTTATAGGATTTTTGAGATGCAGCTAAGGTTTAGAACTGCCAAACTTGTGGTTCACAGTCTAGTGTTTTATCCTAAAAGTAATGGATAGCCTAATTGGACCAATTTGAATTAAGAAATCATCATATGGTCACCAATGTGTAGTGTAATAGTAGTTCTTAAGACACATAGAAAAAAATGATGGTTGTTGTTGTTAGGTGCCATCGAGTCAGTACTGACTTATAGCAACCCTATTTACAATGGAATGAAACCCTGTCTGTTCCTGCCCCAGCCTAACAATCATGCTACATTTGAGCCCATTGCTGATACCACAGTGCCAATCCATCTCTTTGGGGTTCATCCTCTTTTTTTTCCAGCCCTCCATTTACCACACATGATATCCTTCTCCAGTGACTGGTCTCTCCTGACAACATATCTGAAGTCTAAAAGACAAAGTCTGGCCATTCTGACTTCCAGGGAGCATTCTGGCTAACTTTTTAAAATGTTTTATTGTGAATTATGTGATAGCTTACATGGGAGAACATTAGCTTTATAGTCATACTATCATATATCATTTCATTGCCATGATAACATTCACATCCATGCATCATCAAACAACCAAAAGGTATATCCTGCAAGCCTGCCCCCAGTTGTCAGCACACAGCCCCTCTCCCTCTCTGGGTCTAGAGTCCCCAACTGCTCCATCTCTCCATGTCATCGTCTCTGCCTCCATCCCTGGCATCACTGTTTCTCTGGGTAGGGTCCTGCATTCCATTCTTCTCCTTTGATGGTCCCAGGGAACTCCACTCCTGGACTGCAAAGTCAACCACTCCCCTCCTTTTGCTACAAAACATCTACTTTTACATTTCCAACACTCACAGTCCTGATAGCAATTATTCACTATTGTACCACAAGATTCCTGGCCCCATCTCCTTTTATCAGCCCCGCCCAGACAGATAGGATACTACTCAGTGGAGATTCTACTTTCTTCTATGCCCTCTGGATCTAGGCTCCCTTTTGAAAGCTTGTAAGCCAGTCACTTCTTACCTTTGTAGCCCTGCCATTTTGGGTAGCCAATGTCCAAGTTGCCCATCCTTGTCTACTCTGTGTACCAAGGGGTGGGAATGCTCCTCACTGTAAAGATTTGGTCCCTCTTTTTAGCTACTGCATCCATAGGTGTCGGTCAAGTCCATCGAATTGTATCAGATTATACTTTTTTTCCTCTTCTTTCTTCTTCTACTTGATTTCTGATCATCCAGTCATTGAAGCCAGGTCAAGTGAGTATTATCTGCAAGTGTGGGTGTTCTTATGCATATGCCCTCATTGCTTACCAGCTGGATGCTTCACTCTCCACTTTAGTTCTCTGTGGCTATGTCACTGATTCTGGGCCCATGAATCCCCAGATCTTGCCACACTGCTGGCCAACTAGGTCTCCACCCGGGCTCACATCAGTCTATTGAACGTGGTAGGGCTTAGCTCACAGCTTCATTGCTGTTTTTCCCTCACTTCCGCTTATCGGTTACCAACAAGGTCGCCAGTCAGAGCACATGTCTGCTCATGTATTCCCCTTGGAAGGGGGTTTGCCCTGAGGGGACCCAACCACTTGCCTTGATGTCTTCTGGGCCAACAACTTGCTTGTTCCTGTAGCAGTTAGTCGGACTGCCATTATTGTTTTTTATTTTTCCTGTCAGTCTTTCTTTCAAGAAGTATCTTCTGCTCTTCTGGCCGCTCCAGGCTGGTCTGTTTGTCCTTTCAAGTGGAGATTTCCCACCTTAGAAAATTCTGAATGTGATTCACAATTCCACCTATGGTCTTATGAAATTCAGAGGCTCTGCAGGAAGCCTCCTTCACTGGGCAAGTTGTAGTCCCATTTTAGCTATTCCAATCAGTTATAGGCAGAAGACAGACTTACAAGCTTTCTATGGTGGTATTTCTGGCTATTCCTTTCTCTCCCCCTCAAGTGTCTATTTTACAGTCGTATGCAAGGGAAACCAAGATTCAAAAGACAGCCAAGCATCTTAACATTATTTCCCCCCTTTTACCCATTTAAGCCATCTGGCTATACTTCTTGCAACACAGATTGGTTTGTTTTTTGGCATCCCATGGTACTTTTAATATTCTCCTCCAATACCAAAACTCAAAAGTATCAATTCTTCTATGGTCTTCCTTATTCACTGTCCATCTTTTGTATGTATATGAGGTTATTGAAAATACCATGGCTTGAATCAGGTGCACCTCAGTCCTCAAGCTGACATCTTTGTTCTTCAACACTTTAAAAAAGTCTTGTGCAGAAGATTTGCTTAATGCAATATGTCGTTTGATTTCATGACTGCTGCTTCCATGAGTGTTGATGATTGATCTGAGTAGAATGAAGTCTTTGACAGTTTCAATCTTTTCTTCATTTATCATGTTGTTATTTATTGGTCCCATGGTGAGGATTTTTTTTCTTTACATTGAGATGCAACCCATATCAAAGGCTGTTATCTTCGATCGTCATCAGTAAGTATCCTAAGTCCTTCTCACTTTCAGAAAGCAAGCTTGTATCATCTTCATATCGTAGGTTGTTAATAAGTCTTCCTCCTATCCTGATGCCAAGTTTTTCTTCATGTAATCCAACTTCTCAGATTATTTTCTCAGCATACAAATTGTATAAGTATGATTAAAAAATACAACCCCAACATACACCTTTCCTAATTTTAGACCAATTGCATTCCCTTGTTCTGTTTGAACAACTGCCTCTTGATCTTTGTACAGATTCTTCATGAACACAATTAAGTGTTCCAGAATACTCATTCTTTACAATACTGTCCATAGCTTGTCATGACCCACACAATGGAAAGCCTTTGCATAGTCAAAAAAGTACACATAAACATCTTTCTGGTATTCTCTGCTTCTGACCTCAGGAGTGACATACCTTATTCTATCGCCTCTTCTGAATCTGGCTTGAACCTCTAGAAGTTAGTTCTCTGTCAATGTATGGTTGCAGGCATTTTTTTTTTTAAATTACCTCTAACAAAATTTGACTGAAGAGATCCATATTTGTGCCTTTTCAAATAAATTCCTTATTCCATCAGAATGTGGAAGTAACCAGACAATATCATTAATATCCCATGCTAGCAAATTTTGCTAATGATAATTTAAAGACAAAATGATAGGGTTCTTCTCATCAGACTTAGTTTTATGTTAGAATTTTGGGGTAGACACAAGATAAAAGGCTGGATGCAAGTCCAAAGGCAAATAAAACTAGATAGTCTGCAAGAAAGACAGTATTTCCATTTTTAAGATCAGCTCCAATTGTCCCACCTGTTGAAAGCTGTTTGTCCCTGAACTTGGGTAAGGAGGGTTATAAGGACAGGAAAGGAAAAAGAAACACAAGAAAGGAAGCTTATTAGCTAGAGATGAACAGAAAACATGTTACTAATTTGTGATATTGCAATTGTAAATTATAAAATTGAGTGGCTAGGTAGATGCTAGAAAAGACTAGCTAGAGTGGCAGACTAATCATAGGATCAACTCTTTTATTCCTAAAGAAGAGTATTTTTTTTAAGTCATGCAGTTTATTTAGAAATATCAATAAAAAGCTAGTTGTCCTTCTTTATAGGTGGATCTTAAAGATGCAACAAACATTTCTCTGAATGTTATTCCACTGTCTATAGTATGACGTATATAGCACATTGTAAAGTATGTACTACCTTCACTCTCTATAGTATATAATATAAAGTATATATACTACATTGACAGAGAGCTTCCAGAGATCCAAGCTGGATTCAGAAGAGGATATGGAATGAGGGATATCATTACTGATGTCAGATGGATCTTTTCTGAAAGCAGAAAATATCAGAAAGATGTTTACCTATACTTTATTAACAAGGCAAAGTCTTTCAATTTTGTGGATCATAACAAGCTATAGACAACATTGTGCTCATGAGGAACCTGTACATAGACCAAGAGACAGTTGTTCAAACAGAACAAAGGAACACTGAGTGTCTTAAAACTAGGATAGGTATGAACCAGAGTTGTTTTCTTTCACCACGCTTGTTCAATCTGTATGCTGAGCAAATAATCCAATAAACTGGATTATATGAAGAAAAATATGGCATCAGGATTGGAGGAAGACTTATTAACAATTTGAGATATGTAGAAGATAATACCTTGCTTGCTGAAAATGAAGAGGGTTTATCATATTTACTGAAAGAGATCAAAGACCAGGACCTTTGGTATGGGTTGCATCTCAATGTAAAGACAGCAAGAATCCTTAACCATTGAACCAGTAAACCATTTCCCTATAAATGGAGACAAGATTGAAGTTGTCAAAGACTACATTTTGCTCAGATCAACCATCAACACTCATGGAAACAACAGTCAAGAAATCAAATGACATACTGCATTAGTCATATCTGTTGCACAAGATATCTTAAAATGTTGAAGAGCAAACATGTCAGTTTTAGGACTAAGGTGCACCTGATCCAAGCCATGGTATTTTGAACAATCTCATATGCATGTGAAAGTTGGATAGTGAATTAGGAAGACTGTAGAAGAATTGATGCATCTGAGTTACGATGTTGAAGGAGAATATTGAAAGTACCATAGACTGCCAAAAAGAGCAAACAGATCTGTGTTGGAATAAGTATAGCCAGAGTGCTCCTTGGAAGTCAGGAAGGTCAAACTTTGTGTCTCATACTCTGGACTTACTATTAGGAGGGACCAGTTCCTGGAGAGGGATATCATGTTTCATAAAGTGGAGGGTTGCAGAAAAAGAGGAAGACCCCCAATGAAATGGATCGGCACAGTGGCAGCATTAATGGGCTCAGGCATAGCAATGATTGTGAGTTTGACTCAGGTCTGGACAATGTTTTTTTCTGTTGTGCATAGGGTCAGTATGATAACAACAATAATATAGTATAAAGCCTATCAATGTAATATACTGTTTTTTGTTTGTTTGTTTTTTTAATGAAGTATTTAATTTTCCTAAGCTATTTGTTCTTCTTGGGAGAAAGATGAGGCGTTCTGCTCCCATAAAGATTTACAGACTCGGAAACCCTGTTCAGGGTCGCTATGGGTCGTAACCGACTCAACGGCAATTAACAACAACAACAATTTATTCTTCTAAGGTTTTTGTTTTGTTTTGTTTTGTCTAACTACATATCATCAAGTGGAAGAAATAAAACAAGTAAACATCCAGAACAAAATCCACAGTTTTGGGGTGGGTTGTGACAGAGAAGAGGAAGAATTCCCCTGCTACTGTGACTCATATTTAGTGACAGATGCTATGAAATGCTATTTTCAATGAGTTTGTGGGAAAAGTAGAAAAAAATACAAGGTAATAAAATACTAAGCAATGGATATATTCTTGTTCTTTTTGTTAACTGTCTGAAGTCCTGAAACCTCAGAATTCCTTTATTTTCTGGAAATTTGGCTAACTACCTTAAAAGCTGAGACCACAGTTTTTCTAGTTCTCAGATGAATCTATGTGTGAATGGGAAAATAAGTGTGAAAAATATGAGAGATGTGTTACATTGTAGTGCTACTGAAGTAAAATATTCATATTAGAAATAATTAAACTGTGTTTACTATTGCATGTGGTATAGCCTTAATTTCCCCAGTGCTTAAATAACTAAAGCCTTCAAATTTCTTCATTTTTATCTTTCAAATCCATCATCATACATCAGAAATTAGTAAAAGTGCCCTCACTGAAAATTCTGAATGTCTCATGTTTATAATTTGTTTTATATACTATTATACATTACTATATAATGACAATATTATACAAAGAGTATAATAATTGCTCATTCTTTAATTTTAATTTTGCTTACAAATTAGAACTGTAAGAGATCATAAAATGTTAGCCTAAAAATGATGAAAACTTCTTAGATATTATCAAACATCTTAAGTCAATGAATAGCTGAGCTTGGGGACTCAGGACCATCGTCTAACGGCACACCATGCTTAACTGGCACAACATTGTACACAAAGACAATGTTCTCCATCCTACTTTGGTGTCTGGGATATTAAAAGCTCATGAGTAGTCATCTAAGATGCAACTATTGGTCTCTCCATGTGCAGAAGAAAGAAGAGTGATGAGAACTGAAGATGCTTGGAATCTATTTGTCCAATGGCCTAATGGAACATGTGAACTGCAGTCTCCGTGACCCTGACACTGGAAGAACTCTATGGTGTCCAGCAACCCCTACCATCTGCTCTTAATGTTATCACATTAGAAGGTCCTGGAAAGAGTGACATACTGTGTGGAACAAAACATAAAATTATTAAAAAGAAAATAAAAAAACAGGGTTACTGGTCAGACTGGAGGAACCAGAGACTGTGGACCTAGATCACCTTTCAGGTCTTGAAAGGAACACACCCTCTTTCAGCCAAGCAGTAGATAGGTATATAGGGGGAACAACTTTTAGCCAAGTTGTTACATTCCATCGAGTTGGTTCCATCCCATAGTGACCCTGTATAGGTTTTCTGAGAAGTGACTGGTGAACTTGAACCGCCAACCTTATGGTTCAAAGCAACTTTGCAGAATGGCATATTAACCCACAATATAGGGAGAACAAAACACTAGTTAGGTATGCTCACCATGAATAATGGAACAATCAATCATTCAAACTCAAAGGGCAACATATGCCTAACGACAAAGTTGAGAAGGTCAAATGGAAATAGGAAGCACAGGGACAAAGCGGAATAACTGTTGTTGCATGGAGGGGATTACAATCATTGGGATGAAGCAAAGTGCATGATTTGTTGATGGTAAAACTGATGATCTGGTCTGTAAACTTCACTTAGTTCGCAATACAAAGTAAAAATAAAAATGTTAGCCTAACTGATTGATAAGCCTACACACTGATTTAAAATATTAACATATGAAAATTGTTGGTTGGCTTAGATTCCCAATACAATGGTCAAGATGATCAAATTATGATAAATTTTTATCTCAAATATGCTGTAACTTTAAAAAGGTAATCATAAGCTTAATGAAAGCAGAAAGTCTTAGCTGAAAGGAATTATTAGTATTTTTATTTAAAAACAATGACAGGTCACTATTAGATGGGAATTTGGTAATTATCACGCCTACTCTGAAAATGTGGAGCTCTGGAAGCGTAGTGGTTACAAATCGGACTGTGAACTGGAAGGTCAGCAGTTGGAAACTACCAGCTGTTTCGCAGGAGAGAGATGAGGCTTTCTGCTCCTGGAAAGATTTACAGCCTCGAAAACCCTGTACAGGGTCACTATGAGTTGGAAACCGACTCCACGGCACATAAAAAAAATAGCGACAACTCTGACAATGCAGCACTAGTGGCACAGTATTTAAACACTTGGCTGTTGACTGAAAGTTCAGTGTTTCAAACCCATCAGTTGCTCCACCGGAGGTACAGCAATCTGCTTTTGTAAAGATGTGCAGCCTCAAAGACCCTATGGGAAAGTTCCATTCTGTTTTATGGTTAGAATATAGCAACAACAAAAAAGTGAGAGGTTTTAATTTATAAGTAATCAAACAACTATTATTTTGATTCTTCAATATACTATATATTCAGAATTAAACCTCATGGATATTAGTTTTATATGGTACATATGTCATTTTTACTCTCCACCATTAAGAGCAACATGGTGAGCAATTAAAATTCTTTTTAACACTTTTAAAATGATAATTAATGTTCCAATCTTTTGTCTATTTTCTTATAGTTTAAATCAGAAAAGAAATAAAAGGTACCCATTAGAGATCCATGTCCATAGGAAACTATAAAAACATTTCTGAATTTTTCTCCTCTATAAAATGACCCATTTGTCAGTGAATCTCAATGACTGTTAACATACAACTATTTGTTGTGTTTTAAGGAGAAAAGGGATTAATATGTATGGAGTGTTCATTAGATAACATCTGTACTAAGCTCCTTAGGGCCCTTATTAAAAAGTCAACACATTTCCCATTATAATAAAATTTCTAGTGTAATTTGAGGCCCAAAACTGATTAGGAAAAAAAATTTTTCTTTAATGAACTCCGTGACTATACCTGTAGGAAAATACATTCCTTCTGGTTTTTCAGACATTTTTAAGAAATGATAAAACCCATAAAGAATGAAATGTTGTTAAGTGCCTTTGAGTCAGGTCCAACTCATAGCAGGCCTGTATAGGGTTTATGAGGAACAGCTGGTGGGTTTGAACTGCTGACCTTGTGGTCCAGGGCATTATCCTGCTGCTCCACGCCAAGACTCCTAAAAACAAATTCCAGGAACTAATTTCCTGCTTTTTAATAAAACTAGAAACTAATTTTATTCAAATAAATGAAACATTTAATAGTTCAGAATAAGCAATGGAAGACATTCCTCATAAATTCGTGAAAATAATATTACCATTTTATGGACATGCTTTTATCTAATTTCTTCTTACCAAAACCTGTACCAGTAGCATAGTTTATGTTTTCCTCCTGATAACAAGTGTATATGAATATTCAATAAACTCTAAAATGAATTAAGAGAAAAAGACCCAGGATTTAGTTGAGAATATAGAAGTGTTTGCTTCTTCTCAGCTTAAACACAACATTTCCTATTCTGTTCATCTAGGCTTGTCAGATTTAGCAAATAAAATGACAAGAGTCCTAGTTTCAGGTACACATGAATAATTTTCAGTATAAGTCTATCCCATCTACTTTATTTAGCAACGTGTCTGCATTATAGATTTCACAGACCTTCCAGCTAGACCACATGGTCTACTGAGACTACTCAGAAGAAAGTAGGTGATAAAGGAGAAGGTGCTCCTTGCATGCCTGGGCTATGATGCACACACATCTACCCCAATGCAGTTCGTCATCATATCATCTATCTCCATAATTATGTTCTTCCACTCCCTACCACCCCTTTCTCCTAAATGCCAGTCTGGCTTAGAAGACACACAGCTGAATGTTTAAATCAATGCAGTTCATAAATACAGCTCTGCACTAAGTAATTTTGACTCAGATATGGTGAAACCCTGCAAAGAGACATGGAGTGAGGAAAAGAACCTAATGTTGGGCAGTAACTGTGAAAGACATCAATTTCTCTACTGCCACATCATTTAGATACCTACCATGAAAGGGTACAGCCAGGCTACAAATTGCTCTGATGAAAAGGAAAATGCCTGGTATGATTTAGTAGATTCTGAGAGACAAGAATTGAGTTTCAATAGGGAGGCATGTAGCTCTGCATTTTTATAGAAAAGAGGAAAGAAATTTCTACATTTCTCATGTTAAACTAAAATGAAAAAATTAGAGGGTCTTATTTTCTGATTACCCCAGGTAAAAACTCCTGGAGATATCTTTGAAAAAGCAGATTATTTCCCAATTCTATTTTTTTCTGTAGGAATATGTCTGATGGCAGTCAAACTCTGAGTGCTAGAAGGCAGGTAGTTTAAAAATATAGCTGCAGTTTAGAATGGCGTATTTTATGTTTCATAAATCTTTATGGGCAATCATCCTATATGATATATTTCCTAGGATATTCTTGTTACTTAAGGAGACTTTTATCATAAAAGCAGTTTAATATCATTGTATGTCCTACCTATTGACTTTTAAACTGAGCATTTTAAATGCAAGTGGGTTTAAGAAAAGTAAGATAAGTCAACAGTTAAGAAACTTTGACTTTGAGTATCACTCAGATCTTTTTTCCAGGACAAAGCTAATAATCAGAAGGCATATGGCCTCTATCACTCCAACACTCACCTATCAATTTGTTATATTGTCGTGGCTTGTTTGTTGCTGTAATGATGGAAGCTATGCCACCAATCTTTAAATATTAGCAAGGTGAGCCATGGTACACAGGTTTCGGTGGAACTTCCAGACTGAGACAAACTAGGAGAAGGAGAGGCAGACTATTTATGAATATATAGTCACTGAAAACCTTCTGAATAGAAATGGAGCATTGTCAGATATAGTACCAGAAAGTGAAACATTATGAATAGCAGAAGAACACTATCAGACACAGTGATGTCAGCTAAGTTTGGAAGGTACTCAAAATATGACAGTGAATGAGCAACCTCCTCAAAGTAGAGTTGACCATAAGGACATCAATGAAGTAAAGCGTTCAGGACCTTCATTTGTTGATGGGGCACTAATCAAAATGAGAAGAAACAGCTTCAAATATCCATTAATAATCAGAACATGGAAGGTACAGTGTATGGATCTAAGAAAATTGGATGTTGTCTATAATGAAATGGAAAGCATATAGAGTGAAATGGACACATAGGCATTAGTGAGCTGAAATTGATTGGTATTGACCATTTTGAATCAGACAGTCATATGGTTTACTATTCCGGGAACAATGGACTAAAGAGGAATGTCACATTCAGCATCCAAAGGAACATGTCAAGACAGGATCTAGTTTTAAGTACAATGCTGTATGTAATAGGATACTATCCAAATGCCTACAAACAAGACAAGTTAATACTACTATTATTCAGATCTACTCACTAACCACTAAATTAAGTGGTGATGGAATTATTTTAACAACTTCTTCAAGGAACTCTGGTACCGTAGTGGTTATGAGTCAGGTTGATAACCTCAAGGTCAGCAGTTTGAAACTACCAGCTGTTCTGTGGGAAAAATATGAGGCTTTCTCCTCCCACAAACATTTACAGTCTTGGAAATCCTATACAGCATCACTATGGGTTGGAACCGACTTCACATCATACCACCACCAGTTTCAGTCTGAAATTGATTAAATATGCAATCAAGATGGATTGATGATTACTGGTAATTGGAATGTGAGGTTTAGAAAAAAATAGGAAAGATAAGTAGCTGGAAAATAGGGCTTGGTGATCAAAATTATACTGGCAGTCACATGATAGAATTTTCCAAGATCAACAATTTACTCATTTCAAATACCTTTT
>NW_006408663.1:5999763-6000927 GCF_000296735.1 Chrysochloris asiatica | reverse complement strand
GGGGAAAGCGGCATTGAAGAAATGGGCTGGGTTCAACCATGGTCCATTGACTCCCATTGACCTGGAGATGAGAAAGAGAGCAGGAAGGACTTGTTGGTCCAAAGTGTTGTGAGACCTGAGGATACCTGAGCCTATGGACAAGGACATAACCACAGAGGGCTAGAGCTGAGAGTGAAGCGAAGAATCCAGCCAATATGAAGTGAAAGGAGGTGCACAAGAACACCCAAAGTTGCAGAGATAGTACCCATTTAACCTAGCCTTGATGGCTTGATAAGCAGAAATTGACTATTGGAAGATTTATATAAAAACAAAAGAACAAAAGTTTTGATAAAGGAAAAGAGGGTAAATTGCTACAATTTGATGAACCTAACCTGTACTCATGGCCGTAGTAACTCTAAATACCAACAGAGAGGGAAGGAGTTTTCACATCAAGTATCAATGCTATCCCCTCTGTACACAGGGAAGATAGAGATGGGCGACTCAAACACTGGCTACTAAAAGGAGGGGCTGATAAAGGCACAAAGTGACTGGCTTACACGGTTTCAAGGGGGAGTTCAGTTTAATAGTGTGTGGGAGAAAATGAGTCCCTACTGAATAGTTTTCATCTTGTCTAGATGGGTCTGGTTAAAAGATATGGGTATAAGATTCTTAAGATTCAATAGTGAGTAATAGATATCATGACTAATTATAATTGTCACAATTGTAAAGGTAGAAGTTTTATAACCAAAATGGGGAAATAGTTTATTTTACAGTCCAGAAACAAAGGACCCTAGGATCATCAAGGGGGAAAAAGAGCACAAATGGAATGCAAGACCTTATCCAGAGAAACAGTGATACCAGAGATGGAGACAGAGATGGGGACATAGAGAGAGGAAGCAGCTGAGGACTCCAGATTCATGGAAAGAGAGGGGCTAAGAGCTGGAAGCCAGGAGGCAGACTTGCAGAATGTGGCCTGTTGTGGTATAAATTATTATATATGCCTGGTGATTTAAAAAAGATAAATAAAAAGAGCTAAAGTGAGTAGTGAGAAATACTGTTAACTGATGGTACATGGAGGGGATTATAATCATTGTACTGAAACAAGGTGTATGATTTGTTGAATGTAAAACTGATGATCTGCCCTGTAAACTTTCACTCAATCCACAATAAAAACCTTAAAACAAG
>NW_006408663.1:5978854-5997219 GCF_000296735.1 Chrysochloris asiatica | reverse complement strand
TGGGCTCAAGCGTGGCAATGATTTTGAGGTTTGCCCAGGACTGGGCTTTTGTACATAGGGTTGCTAGGAGTGGGTACAGTCTCAATAGCCCCTAGCAACAACAATTCTTACGCACCTTTGAGATAGTTGAGTTGAAATGTTACAGATTTAAAAATATTCTCAAAGATGTGTTAGTTCATCCTCTGTCCCAAAATTTTAAACCTCAAGAGTGTAAGGAAGAATGGATTGTAGAATTTATCACAATTCTCCTTTTCAATCAGCCAATAAATATTAGCCAACTTTAATTGATTCACACATTCCCTTGGAAAACCAAGAAGAGTATTTGACAATTGGAAAGAATTTTAAGTATAACACTTTATTTCCAGGGTAGAAAACAAAAGCACATTTCTTTTTGTTATTGTTTAATCACTATTGAAATTTCGCATATTTGCATTTTGAAAAGAAAAAAAAAAAAAATGAATAGGGCCATTGAGTGCAAATGATGCCTTAAGAATTTTAAGTAAAAATCAAAAGGAAGGTTTTGTAAAGCCATTATTGAAATCCATGTGTGGCATTTTAGGATCAGCAGTGGACTGCAAACCACATGGACAGCAGTTCAAATCTATTAGTTGTTCCTCAGAAACTCTATACAGGGTTGCTACGGATTGGAATCAAATTGACAGCACTTAACAACAACAACAAAAACTATTCTTAAGATATTATCTGAGATCTGTAGGATAAGCACTCAACCACAAGGTCAGTTTGAATTTCAAAGTTTGTGATTCAGACTCACCAGCTGCTCCTCAGAAACCCTATGCATAGTTACTATGAGTTAGAACTAACTTGATGACACTTAACAACAAACAACATATACACTAGGAGTAGGATGTAAAGCCAGAGCAGGTCATTGAAATGCACCATTCCCTGAAGTCAAGAGCCTACTCTTTTTTTTGTATTGCTACAATAGAGAGAAAACGTTAGAACCCCAAGAAATCTGAGCATAAAGGCAGAAGAAATTATATTCTTTGAGAAACTATATATTTGTTGTAGTGGTTTAAATTATTCATGCCCTAGTGAAGAAAATTTTTAGAGTGTGTTCCTTCTTTTATCTTTTAACTCCCTCGTGGCCTTCTAGGATAAACATTGGGCTGCTAACCACAAAGTTGGCAGTTGAAACCCACTAGCACGCCCCAGAAATTCTTTACAGGTTCACTGTGAGTCAGAATAATCTCGATTGCACTTAACAAGAAGAAGTAAATATGTTATAT
The DNA here is from genome assembly GCF_000296735.1 of Chrysochloris asiatica. NCBI lineage: Eukaryota > Metazoa > Chordata > Mammalia > Afrosoricida > Chrysochloridae > Chrysochloris > Chrysochloris asiatica. The sequence goes on along the minus strand of NW_006408663.1, from coordinate 5,995,972 downwards.
AATTTAGCATTTCGAGTAAATCTGTGTATAGGCAGCTTGAAAGCCTCATATAATTTCAGTGAAAGCTTGGGAAACAAAGAAATCTCAGAAGCAACCTAGTCCTTATTTTCAAAGGGCTTATGGAGCAAAACAAACTTTTTGAAAGGAGTACAGATAAAAATTGCTATAACATATGAAATATGGAACAGAATTTTTTATATATGTCATCATGCTTCTGTAACCTTCAGAAAACCTAACTGAAATTTCTCAGGGGATTTCAAGTAGATGGTCACAGTAATTCTCCCCCAAAGATCTTTGCAGAATTGCCATTAAAGAAATACAGAAAAACAGATATGTTGCTACTTAAATTTGAAACAAAACAAGTCATAGTAGTCACTGTTATTTTGTTGTTGTTAGGTGCCATTGAGGTGGCCCCAAATCATAACGACCTTATACACAGCAGAATAAAATTCTCCCTGGTTCTGTGCCATCCTCACAATTGTTATGTTTGGATCAATTGTTGCTGCTGCTGTGTCAATTCCACACATGGATGGTGTTCCTGTTTTTATTGACCCTTCACTTCACTAAGTGTGATGTTCTTGTCTAGGGATTGGTCCTTCCTGACAACATGTCCAAAGTACGAGAGAAGTCTAGCCATCCTTACTTCTATGGGGTATTCTCGCTGTACTTCTTTGAAGACAAATTTGTTTGTTCTTCTGGAAGACCATGATACTTTCAATAATCTTTGCCAACACGATTCAAATGCATCAGTTCTTCTGAGGTCTTTCTTATTGTCCAAATTTCCTTGCACATGAGGTGATTGAAAATACCATGACTTCAGTCAGGTGCACCTTAGTCCTCAAAATGCTATCTTTGCTCCTTAACACTTTAAAGAGATCTTTTCAAGCATGTTTGCCTAATACAATACGCCATTTGGTTTCCTGACTGCTGTTTGCATGAATATTGATTTTGGATCCATTCAAATTGAAGTATTTGACAAATTCAGTCTTTTCTGGTTGTCCTGATGTTATTTATGGGTCCAACTGCCAGGATTTTCTTTCTTTTTTTTTACACTGATGTACAATCCATACTGAAGTCTTTGATCTTCATTGGTAAGTATCTCAAGTTTGCTTTCAGCAAGCAAGGTGTGCCATCTGCATATTACAAGTTGTTAATAGGTCATCCTTCAATCCTGATGCCATGTTCTTTATATGATCCCTCTTCTCTGATTAATTGCTTGTAGTACAGATTGAATAAGCATGGTAAAGGATACAACCCTACCACACACCTTTCCTTATTTTGAACCATTCAATATCCCCTTGTTCTGTTCCAACAACTGTTTCTTAATCTACATACCAGTTCCTCATGAGCACAATCAAGTGTTCTGGAATTCCCATTCTTCAGAATGTTAGAAATATTTTGTTAGGATCCACACAGTCTATACCCTTGCATAGTCAGTAAACCTCAAGTAAATGTATTTCTAATCTCTACTTTCAGTCAAGATCCATTTAATGTCAACAATGATAGCTGTTCTTTCAAGTTCTCTTCTGATTTGAAATACAACTTGAATTTCTAGCAGTGCCTTGTCAATGTACTTCTGTAACCATTTTTTAATTATCTTCAGCAAAATTTACTTGTCTATGATATTAATGACATTATTTGTTTATTTCCACATTCTGTAGGGTTGCCTTTCTTTGGAATAGCCACAATATAGATAGATCTCTTCCAGTTGGATGACTGGTAACTGTCTTGCAAATTTCTTGGTGTAGACAAATGAGTTCTTCCAGCAATGTATCAGTTTGTTCCAACATTTTAATTTGTATTATTTTAATGCCTGAAACCTTATTTTCACCAATTGTTTCAGTACAGCTTGAATTTCATCCGTCAGTACTATCAGTTCTTGATCATATGCTACATGCTAAAATGATTGAGCATCAACAAATTCTTTTAGGTACAGTGACTCTATATTCTTTCATTTTCTTTTGATATGTCCTGCATTATTATATATATTTTCCCAAATTGTTGTTAAGTACTATCAAGTAGGTTCTGACTCATAGTGAACCTGTATAGGGTTTCTGTGGAGCAGCTGGTGCGCTTGAACTGCTGACCTTGCAGTTCAAACTGACCTTACAGTCCAGCGCATTAACCCACAGCGCCACCCCAGGACTCCATTTTTTCCCATAAAATCCTTCAATATTGCAAATCGAGGTCTGAATTTTTTTTTCAGTCCTTTCGGTTCCGACTCCACGGCACATCATCATCACCACCACCACTGCCGCCTTTCATCTTGAAAATGCTGAGTATATTCTTCGCTTTTCGTTTTCTAACTCTAGGTCTTTGTAGATTTCATTTTAATACATTATGTTGTCCTCTCAAGCAGCCCTTTGAAAAAATTCCTATTCAGCTCTTTAGTTCCTTATTTCTTCCAGTTGTTTTAGCTTCCCTAATGCAAGGGCAAGTTTCAAAGTCTTTTCTGACAACCATGTTGGTGTTTCGCGGCTTTTTAACCTGTGTTTTTAATTATTATTTTCTTTCTCAATTTATGGTATTCTAAAAGGAGCTGCGAACCGCAAGGTCAGCAGTCCGAAACTACCAGCTGTTCCGCGGAAGAAAGATGAGGCTCGCTACGGGTAGCTATGAGTTGGAACCGACTCACGGCACGTAACCACCTCCACCAATGTTATTCCACAACTCTTCTGGTCTTTGGCCATTACTGTATATTGCATCAAATCTGTTCTTCAGATGGTCTCTACATTCATCTTGGATATACTCCAGGTTGTAGTTTGGCACTTGTGAATTTGTTATACTTTCTTTCTGATTCAGCTTGAACGTGCAAACAACCATTTGACAGTATGTTCCACAGTAAGCCCCTGACTCCTTTTTGACTGATGATCCTGTGTTTCTCAATTGTGTCTGCACACAGATATAGTCAGTTTGATTCCTGAGTGTTCTATCTGGTGAAGTCTATGTGTATGGTTGCCTTTTATGTTGTTGAAAAATGTATTTGCAATTGATAAGTCATTGGTCTTACAAAATTCTATCATGTGATCTCCAGCATAATTTCTATCACCAAGGCCAGAGTTTCCAACTACTGACCATTCCTCTTTGTTTCCAAATTTTGCATTCCAATAACCAGTAACTATACATGCATCTTGGTTGCATGTTTGATCAATTTTACATTGAAGAAGTGGGTAGGATTCTTCAGTTTCATCATCTTTGGCTTTAGTAGTTGCTGCATACATTTGAATAACAGTGGTATTAACTCTTCTTCCTTGTAGGTACATCCATATTATCTTATCACAGAAAACATTGTACTTCAAGATAAATTTTGAAATGGCATTTTTGATGTTGAATGCAATGACATTCCTCTTTAATTTGTCCTTTCTAGCATAGTAAACCATATGCCAGTTCAACTCATAATCGCCATTAGAAGTTCATTTCAGCTTACTAATGCCTGGAATATCAATCTTTATGAGTTACATTTCATTTTTTATTATTTCAATTTTTCTTGATTTATATTTCATACATTTCATGCTCCAATTATTAATGGATGTGTGAAGTTGTTTCTTCTGATTTGGAGTTGTGCCCCATCAGCAAATGAAGGTACCGAAAGCTTTGGTCCATCCATGTAATTTCTGAGGTCAACTGTACTTGATGAGACATCTTTTCCCCAGTCATATTTTCAGTAACATCTAGTCTTAGGGATTCATTTTCAGGTAATTTATAAGACAGTGTTATGCTATTGTTCATAAGATTTTCAAGGGCTACCCCTGGAGAAATGTTCACCTTTCCTTCTTCCTAGTCATCTTAATCCGGAAGTTCTGCTGAAAACTCTTCACCATTGGTACTTCTGCTGGTATTTTAAATAATGGTGGGATAGCTTGCAGCATCATAGCAACACACTAGCTACCACAGTAAAGCAAACGGACAGATGCATTGTGGCATATTAGTTATTGTTGATGTTATTGTTAGATGCCATTAAGTCGGTACTGACCCATAGCGACCTTATGCACTGCAGAATGAAACACTGCCCGATCCTGGGCAAACCTCACTACTGTTGCCACGCTTGAATCCATCGATGCTGCCACTTGGCCAATCCATCTTGTTGGGGGTCTTCCTCTTTTTTTCTGACCCTCCACCTTACCAAACATGATATCTTTCTCCAGTGACAGGTCACTCCTGACAATATGTCTGAAGTATGAGAGACGAAGTTTGGCTATCTTGGCCTCCAAAGAGCACTCTGGCTGCACTTCTTCCAAAACAGATCTATTGGTTTTTTGGCAGCCCTTGGCACTTTCAGTATTCTCCTCCAACACCATCATGCAAAGACATCAATTATTTGATGGTTTTCCTTATTCACTGTCTAGCTTTCACATCCATATGAGGTTATTGAAAATACCATGGCTTGGGTCAGGCACTCCTTAGTCCTCAAGCTGACATCTCTGCTCTTCGACACTTTTAAAAGGTTTTGTGCAGCCGCTTTGCCGAATGCAATATGTTGTTTTACTTCTCAACTGCTGCTTCCATGAATGCTGACAGTTGATCCAACAACAACGAAGTCCTTGACAACTTCAATCTTTTGTCCATTGATAAGAATGTTGTTTATTGGTCCAGTGGTGAGGATTTTTGTTTTCTTTACATTGAGATGTAATCCATACTGAAGGCTGTGCTCTTGGATCTTCATCAGAAAATGTTTTAAGTCCTCTTCACTTTCAGCAAGCAAGGTGTGCCATCTGCATATTACAAGTTGTTAATAGGTCATCCTTCAATCCTGATGCCATGTTCTTTATATGATCCCTCTTCTCTGATTAATTGCTTGTAATACAGATTGAATAAGTATGGTGAAAGAATACAACCCTGTCACACACCTTTCTTAATTTTAAACCATTCAGTGTTCCCATGTTCTGTTCAAACAACTACCTCTTGGTCCAGGTTCAGATTCCTCATGAGCATAATTAAGTGTTCAGGAAAACTCATACTTCTCAATGTTGTCCATAGGTTGTCATGATCCACACAATCGAAAGCCTTTGTGTAGTCAATAAAGCACAGGTAACATCTTTCTGATATTCTCTGCTTTCAGCCAGGTTTGGGGCCCCTTAATCCTTAAACTGACAGTTTTTTCTCTTAAACATTTTACAGGAGTTTTGTGCAGCAGAGTTTCCAAATGCAATTCATCATTACATTTCTAGACCACTGCTTCCATGAGTATTGAATATGGATTCAAGCAAAATTAAATCTTTTGATGATCGAAACTTCTCTACATTTATCATAATGTTATTTATTGGTTCAGTGGTATTTTGGTTTTCTTTACATTGCGGTAGAATCCATACTGAAATCTGTATTCTTTGTTGTTCATCCATGAGCATTATAAGTCCTCTTTGCATTCCGCAAGCAGGGTTGTTTCATCCATCTACATATCACAGGTTGTTAATGAGTCTTCCTGCAATCCAGACGCCACATTCTTCATATAATTTAAATTCTCAGATTAATTGCTCATCATACAGATTGAATACAATCCTCACACACATCTTTCCTGATTTTAAACCATTAAATATGCCCTTATTCAGGTATGCTTCTTAACCTATGAACAGGTTCCTCATAAATAGAATCAAATGTTCTGTAATTCCCATTCTTCACAATATTATCCATAGCTTTTTGTTTTTTATGATCCACACAGTTGAATGTCTTTACATAGTCCATAAAGCATAAATAAACATCTTTCTGATATTCTTTACTTTCAACCAAGATCCATCTGTTATCAGCAATGATATTCCTTGTTTCATGTCCTTGTGAATCAGACTTGAGTTTCTGACAGCTCTCTGTTGAAATATTGTTGCAACTCTTTTTTAATTAACTTCAGTAAAATTCTACTTGCATGCAATGTCAGTGAAATTGTTTGAAAATTTCCACATTCCATTGAGTTACCTATCTTTGGAATGGGCATAAATCTGTGTCTCTTCCAATTGGCTGACCAGGTAGCTATCTTCCAAATTTCTAGGAATAGATGAGTGAGTGCCTCCAGTGTTGCTTCAGTTTGTTGAAAGATTTCAATTTGCACTTTATCAATGCCTGTTGCTGTTAAGTGCCATGGAATCAGTTCCAACCCATAGCAACCTAGTATATGGTTTCTGAGGAGTGGCTGGTGAGCTTGAACCACCAATTTTGTGATTCAAACCAACTTTGCAGTCCGGTGCATTAATCCAGTGTCACATCAGGACTCCTTGTCAATGCCTGGAAACTTGTATTTCACTAATGCCTACAGGGCAGCTTGGACATTTTCCTTCAATGCCATTGACTCTTTATCATCATATACTACCTCGTGAAATGGTTGAACATTGATAATTTCTTTTTGGTACAGTGACTTTATGTTCTTTCCATTATCTTTTGATGCTTGCTGCATCACTCACTATTTTTGAATTTTTGCTTTAGTTCTTTCAGCTTGAGAAATGCTATGATGTTTTTCCCTTTTGATTTCGTAGCTCCAGGTCTTTGCACATTTCATTATATTACTTGATTTTGTCCTTTTGAGCTGCCCTTTGAAAACTTCTATTCAGTTTTTCCTTCCTCATTTCTTCCATTAACTTTAGCTTCTCTATGCTCCAGAGCAAGTCTCTTCTGAAGTCTGTTTTGGTCTTTTCTTTCTTTTCTGTTCTTTTTAATGACCTTTTGTGCCCTTCCTGTATGATGTTCTTTATGCCATCTCACAGCTCTTCTGGGTCAATAGTGTCAAATACAACAAATCTGTTCTTAAGATGGTGTCCAAATTCAGGTGGGATATACTCAAGGTCGTATTTTGGCTTTCATGGAATTATTTAAATTTTATTCAGCTTAACTTTAACTTGTATAGGAGCAATTAATGGTCTGTTTCACAGTCAGAACTTTGCTGTGTTTTGATAACATTGACTTTTCCTACCACCTTTTCTCAAAGATGCAGTCAATTTGATTGCTGTGTATTCCACCTGGTGAGTTCCTTGTGTATTATCACCTTTCATGTTGTTGCAAAAAGGTGTTTGCAATGGTCATTGGTTTTACAAAATTCTATTATGCATTCTTTCCACCTTCTATTCCATTCTCTTAGGGAGTGCTGGTAACCTCATGGTTACGAGTTAGGCTGCTCATCTCACAGTCAGCAGTTCAGAACTATCAGTGGTTCTGTGGGAGAAAGATGAGGCTTTCTGCTCCAGTAAAGATATACAGCCTTAGAAATCCTATACAGGGTTGCTATGAGTCCTAACCAACTCCATGGCACATAACCACCAACACTATCATTCCATCCTCTTAGTTTCCAACCTTTGCATTCCAATCACTAATAACTGTCAATCTATCTTGATTGCATCAATTTCAGAATGCTAAAGTTGGTAGAATTCTTTATTTTCATCATCACAGGCTGTAGTGATTAGTGCATAAATTTGAATAATACTGGTATTATTTGGTTTTGATTGTAGGCATTTGGATATTATCTTATCAGAGACAGTACTGTACTTCAAGATTGATCTAAAATGTTTTTTTTTGATGATGCATGTAACACTATTCCTCTTCAATTTGTCATTAGACATAGTAAATCATATGATTGTCAGATTCAAAATGGCCAATACTAGTCCATTTCAGCTCACTAATGATTAAGATATCAATCCTTATGAATTTTATTTCATTTTTGACACTTTCAAATTTTCTTAACTTCATACTTCATGTATCCCATATTCTAATTATTAATAAGTATTTGAAATTGTTTCTCCTCATTTTGAGTTGTGCACCTCCTACAAATGAAATCCCAAAATCTTATTTCATTCACATCATTATTGACAAATCTACTTTGAGGAGGCAGCTCTTCCCTAGTCAGATTTGAGTGTCTTCTAACCTGAGGGGTTCATCTTTTTGTAGTATAATGGACAATGTTCTGGGGCTATTCATAATGTTTTCATCTTCTGATACTAAATCTTATATTATTGTTGTTGTTGTTGTTAAGTGTCATTGAGTCAGTTCCAACTCACCAACCCTGTATAGGGTTTCCGAGGAGCAGCTGGTGAGCTTGAACCACTGACCTTGCGGTTCAAACGGATTTTGCAGCCCAGCGCATTAACTCACAGCACCCATGGTTTTCAATGGCTGTACATTCAGAAGCCTTCAGTCTCTCCTTATTCTGCTGAAACCTGTCTACCATGGGTGATGCTGCTTATCTTTAAAAAAAACTGATAGCATAGCTTCTAGCATCACAGCAATACACAAGTCACCACAGTACGACAAAACTGACAGATAAGTGTTGGAATAAGTCTATTAATTATGCACAAAGGATCACAATAAATTTTAATTAGTTGGAATGTCAAGATTTTTAAAAGAATACAGAAATAGGGAAAGTTATAATTAATTGGAAGCCTAAAATTCAATATCACAACATATCTTTCAGTTTGTTGTACTGTAGTGCCTTGCATATTTTTGTGATTTTGGAAGCTGTAACACCAGTATTTTACACACAACTAGGCTCACCCAGGGTGGGCAAATTTCAGCAGAATTTCTAGACTTAGACTATGAATAAGGAAAGTCAGACTGCATCTGACTATTTAGCCACTGAAAACCTCATGAATAGCAGTGGAGCAAATCAGAACATGCAATCTACAAAGTATGAATCTAGGAAAATTGGAAGTTGTAAAAAATGAAATGGAACACATACAGATCAACATTCTAGGCATTATTGTTACTGTTAGGTGCCACCAAAGTGATATGTACTCATAGCTACTTTATCCACAACAGAACGAAAAATTGCCCTGTCCTGTGCCAACCTCACAATTGTTTCTATGCTTGAGCCCATTGCCGATGCTACTGTGCCAGTCAATCTCATTGGGAGTCTTCCTGTTTTCCAATGTGTCAGACTGCAAAGTCATTTGAACTGCAAGGTCGGTGGTTCAAGCTTACCAGCTACTCCTCAGAAGCCCTATACAAGGTCACAATGGGTCAGAAATGACTCGATGGCACTTAACAACAACAAACCACTTTACTAAGCATCATATCCTCCAGGGACTGGCCCCAACTGCCAATATATCTGACATATAAGAGAGAAAGCTTGCTAAGGCGCACTCTGCTAACCACTATGCTACTGGTTGAATAGCAGAAGATAATTTAGATAACTGGGACCTCCTAAAAACTAACTGCTTCTCTTCATCAAAAGTCTATACTGAAAAAACAAAAAGAGAACCTACAGAAAAATCTTGAGTCACAACCTATTTGACAAGGATCTAATGTCTAAGATATATAGAAAATATCATCAACTCAACAACAACAACAACAAAATTATATATATATATTATGACTCATAGAAACCATGTATAGGGTTTCTGAGTGGCTGATGAGTTTGAACCACTGACCTTGTGGTCCAGTGCATTATCCTGCAGCACCACACCATCATACATATAGTAAAGCACATAAGTGGCGAAATTATAGAGACTTATTTAATCAACTTGTAGAATTGGTTTACCAGGGTGAAGGACTTAGACTGTTATCTCACAGGATAACAGTCAATTTGTGTAACATAATTCACCAAGTTGATGTTCTACATCTTCTTTTAGTGAATAGCACATGGGTTCTTAAAAGCTTGAAAGTACCCATCTAATATGTAACTATTTGTCTCTACTTACCTGGAGTAAAAGATAAGGAAAGAAACCAAAGACTCAAGGAAGAAACTAGTCCACAGTACTACTATCCCATATGAAACTCAGCCTCTTCTACCCAAGGACCAGAATATGAAGCCCAGGTACCACTATTGACTGTCTGACCAGCGATACACTAGAAGGTTCCAGTTAGAATGGAAGATAAACATAGGACAAAATACATATTTATATTAAAGACCAGACTTACTGAATCAGTAGAGACAGGAGAAACACCCCAGAGACAGTTGTCCTAAGAAACCCTTTTGTTGTTGTTGTTGTTAAGTGCCATCGAGTTGGTTCTGACCCATAGTGACCCTGTACAGGGTTTCCAAGGCTGTAAATCTTTATGGGAGCAGAAAGCCTCATCTTTCTCCCGTGGAGCAGCTGGTAGTTTCGAATTGCTGACCTTGAGGTTCGCAACCCGATTCATAACCACTACACTACCAGAGCTCCTTACCCTTTTAGCCAAGAATAAAACTACTTCCAGAGGTCATCTTTCAGTTCAAATAATAGTTTGGATTATAAAATAAACAATATTGCATTACCCTTGAAGCCTGGTATTGCACTGTACTAGATTCTAAATGCAAGATCAGCAATTCAAACCCACCAGTCGGGCCTTGAAAACCATATATGGGTGGCTAAAAGTTGGAACAAACTGGATAGCACTTAACAACAATGTGTCCCTTAAACAATCAACTATGTGAGACCAAACGTTTATCCCTGAAAAAAGATGAAGAAGGCAGAGGGAAATGAATGCTAGCACCCTCTTGGCCTTCTCACCTTTGCTTTTGAGTAAATGTTGACTGTTAAGTCTCACATAGTTAATTGTTTAATTAATCAACAGACAAAGAACTAACAGAATGGAAATCACTGATGACACATTGTGACAATAATAACCAATGTCAAGGAACAATTATATATACAATGTTAAATGGGAACCTAATTCACGGTATAAACTTTCACCGGAAAACAAGAAAATATTTAAAAAGGGGGAACAATTAAAGAATATTTCATTTGATGACTTGAATCTGTTATTTTTTTGAGAAGATGATCTTAGCCATTGCTAAATGTGTTAAATAGTGTGTGTTTCATTTATTTTATTTTAATGAGCTGCACTTGTTGTTGAGAAGAAAGCACTAAAATCAATAGATGGATTATTGCATAAATAACACTGCATAAATACAACACTGTTTTATACATAAATAACAACTGCATAAATACAACACTGTTTTATCAAGGCTTTCCATGAAAAGATTTAAAGTTCCACATCAGGAAAGTTAGAAATGGAATCTGGTACTAGACAATCTCTGAGTTCTCTTCCAAGGCTCAGAGTCTTTGATTAAATATGTGTTATTGTTGTTGTTGTTGTATGCCATCGAGTTACTTGTGACACATAGCAAACCTGTGTTGCTGAGAGTAGTCAATGGGTTTGCACTTTCGACCTTGCGGTTATCAATTCAGTACTATTACTAAAAGAAACAGGATACACTATTCTTAACAACTTCTTTATAAGCATTTTGAAGGAAATTTTATATGCAAATAAAAGATTAAGTTTTCAGCCAACAAACACATTCACAAACATAGGCATACAAATATGCGTGCGCACACACATATACACACTGCCCTAGGGAAGTGGATTTTTATCTTTGCCCTTTACTCCTTAAGGGTGTGAGGTCAGCACACATGGGACAGTCAATTAAGTCATCTAACAATACACAACACCAACCAGTCTTCTTAGATTTGGATTGCAGATGAGGTGTTCATTACTCTGAAGTGAGCACATAAAAGCACTTTTCCAGAAATCTTACCAGTTTTATAAAGTTAACTAAAAATACTGAGTCTGCAATTCCTTGCCAGGTAAAACATAGAAATAGAATTCTTAACCAGGGTCTTCCAAGTTTGGGGGATGAGAAAATAGCACATAGACCACATGTTTGCACAACAAATACCAGATTTATGCTGGAATTAGCAATGATGTACTTTTTGTTCTCTACTGTCATTACAGAAAGACCTCTGAAAATAAAAAAATATTTTTTCAGTTCTTTCCAATGAGGATTTGTGTGATGCCAATATAGATTTTGACTGTTTCTTTGTTAACATTTTTGTTTTTAAAATCACCTTGTCTGATAAAACTTCATTGATTTTTAAAATAACATCCAAATATCTATGACTTTCAACATTAAACCAGAAATTTCATAGTGTGCAATTTCAGTCCAGATGTAGTTTCATTCAATTCTATAGCAGGGCTACAAAATTGGATTTTAGATTCTATATTAAATTACGAGTGTAATACTGCAATCTCAGTGAAGCATTTGAATTCAGCATCGTATGTCAGAGAGAATGTCAGGAAAGCATAGCATTCACTCTATTATTTTTTCCTGTCACAATGGCAATTCTCAAAATTTTTAATAAATGTTTGCACAGTATGCCTATGTGATTTACATATGAGCTTTTGATATCATAGACATTGTTACTTAGTAACACATTTCAACCTAAAATCAGTCCCTCCTTGGCCATTACAGGCCAAAGCATTGCTGAAGAATAAATTCTTCTTAAATGAACATGGATTCAGATATGACAAGATGAGTGCTAGACTTAACACAGCTTAGTATTCCCTTCATGGCAAATATTTATTCAGAAATTGCTTTGAGATATGTTTTGTGTCAAGTTGAAAAATGATTTCCCACCAGATGGGGATGATACTTTTCATTTGCCCTAAACTGCAAATAATCTTTCTGAGGAACCAGCAGAAAAATTATTCTACCTAGTCTATGGCTTCTATTAATCAGTGCCACAGTCTCTAATACTTTAGAGGAGACTATCTTTATTTTTCTATTTTCAGGGAACTTTTTATGATTGTATGAAACCAAACCAGCTTGTTCAGAAAGACTTTTAAAATATTCCCTTTAATTTCACAATGTTTAAAAATGTGAGTTAAGTATTTGGCCATATGATGATAGAGTTTCTGTTTTTATTTATTTATTTCATATAGGGGGATTTCATTTTCTAATTATTTTCCAGCTATATGATGCCTCATAAACTTAAAAGGGGACATTTTGAAGAGATTTTCACTGTTTTTGTTGCTGTTGTTATGTGCTGTTGAGTCAATTCTGCCTCATAGCAACACTGTATAGGGTTTCTGAGACCTACTGGTGGGTTCAAACCATCAACTTTGTTTTTAGAAGTCCAGTACTTACCCTACAGTGCCACACCAGGACTCTTCACTGTTTTCGTTGAACCAAAATAAAAATGCAAATAGAAAATAGTTAGATATATATTTAATAAGAAATATTAAAATTTTATAGGAAGACAATGGTGAAATCTCCAGGTTAAGAGTAAATATTAAAAATTGTAAATATTATAAGATTAAATTATTATAGAATTAATTTCAACTGCTTCCATAGTTTGTCCTTTAACACTACCTACACAGCCCACCAACCCTCTCTTCCTTTGCCATAGTGAACATGGTGACCGCATGATGACTTGTGATTTGCAAGGTGCAAGTCACTCCTTGGAAGAAAATATGTTCAGCAAACTGCCTGGCCAACATCAGGCTGTGACAGAAAGAAAGAAAGAAAAAAACCTATTAGTTAAATTGAAAGAAGGAGAAGAAGAAAAAAAAAAAAAAAAGTATTGAACTATACCAAAAATAGCCCCCCACAAAACAAACAAGAAACCACTGCCATTGAGTTAATTTGGGTTCATAGTAACTTATAAGATAGAGTGAAACTGTCCCCATAGGATTTCTAAGGCTGTAAATATCTACAGAAGCAGACTGCCACATTTTTCTCCTGTGGCAAGACTGGTGGGTTCCAACCACAAACTTTTGGTTAGTAACTGAGCACTTTAACCACTGTACCATCAGACAATTGATTCTTGTCTTAACTCTTTAAATACTGATGTGTTGTTGTTAGATACCATCAAGTCGATTCCAAGTCATAGTCACCCTATATACAACAGAACTAAACACTGCCCAGTCCTGCACCATCTTTACAATTATTGTTACGACAGAGCCCATTGCTGCTGCCACTGTGCCAGTCTATCTCATTGGTAGTCTTCCTTTTTTTATCTGACCCTACACTTCACCAAGAATAATGTCCTTCTCTAGGTACTGGTCCCTCCTGATAACATTTGCAACGTATTATAGATGAAGTCTCATCATCTTGGCTTCAAAGGAGCATTGTGGCAATACTTCTTCCAAGATAGATTTGTTTCTTCTTATGATAGCCCATAGTACTTTTAATAGTCTTCTCCAGCATCATAACTCAAATCCACTGATTCTTATATGGTCTTCTATATTCAGTGTCCAACTTTCACATACATATGAGGCTCTTGAAAGTACCATAGCCTGGGACAAATTCACCTTAGTTTTCAAATGATAACTTTGCTCTTTAAATACAATGATTTACCACTTACTATTTAAAAGATTATTAAAAAGAAGTTACAACATATTTTGAAGAAGATAAAAGTGAATAGTTTGGTGAAAATTTTCCCAACAGGAAATAATAAAAAGAATTCCAAAGAAAAAGAAGGATATATGATTAGTGTTCTTTGTTTTTCTTTATTAGGTTTTCCAGGGAAACTTTGACAATGACACGCACAGAAAAAACGTCATCGACCCGCCCATCTATGCACGGCACATAAGAATCCTTCCCTGGTCTTGGTATGGGAGGATTACGCTTCGGTCAGAGCTCTTGGGCTGTACAGAGGAGGATTGAGAAGGCCACGCATCCCAGAACCCACCTATTTCCCCAAATGTATCTCCATGGAATGAACTGTGCAAAATCTGTAGGAAAATGAATGGAGTTTTGTTTTGTTTTGTTTTTTTCATGAAAAAGTGCTCAGTTTATGGTAGGCCACTGTCTTTTAGGAGGTCTAAGCCTGCCTCGTCAATGCTTCAATTTGATTTTTATTGTTTAAATTTCTTTAGTAACATACTATTAACTGGGTTTTACTTTTTGCATTGTTTTCTTAGTGATTCACACTGGTTGAAATATGCTGGGTAAAGATAGAAGCATTCTTTTATAGCAAAGGTAATCACAAATCTCATCATTATTAAACAGAAACAAAAGCTGATAGAGCTTTCTTAGTCAATACTCAACCAATTCTTATAAAAAATACATATTAGCAATAAGTTGTTTCTTTCTCCTTCAGTAACGACTCTATGTCACACTAATTGTTTCATTGTGCCTACCAAACATTCTCAGTGTTTATAACAGAATTTTGAAGTTGAATCTGTAATACACAGTATTGATATTATTCTTTTTTAATCAAAGATTATTGATTTATTTTTATTTTGGTTCTACTCTATTCTTTATGTTTTATATTGCCCGAATAAATTTTTTTCTTTGTTTGTTTGTTGCTGGTTTTTTTTTTTTTTTTTTCAATTGAAATTCTTCTTGTTATTTGTTTAAAACAAGATCCAAGCTTGTTTGTATATATGGAAAATAATTGAATACATGTATATTGATCTGTATTTATTGATCAATAGATTGAATCAGCAATATTATATTTGAAGAAAGCTATTGATGTTATTTCCAAATACTTCCTTTACTGAGAATCATATAGTATCATTGGGCAAAATAATAAGTGACCAAAAGTATTCACAATGCCCCTTTAAAACGAAACTCAAACCTTTGTTTTGTTGCTTTTTACATGGCCTTTATTTCTTCTTTTAAAATAATAAAGACATGCATTCTTTGTAAATTGTTTCTATAAGTAAATACTAACATAGTGCTGCATAACTTGGCCAAACATACTCATAGTTCCTTTGTCCATCTCTGCATTTCCTGTGAAACTAAAATTTTATGGAGATTTGAAACTGGTAGCAGTTTCCCAGGAAAGCACATTGTGTAGTTATCTGTCAGCAGAAAAGTATTAGTAATGGCAAAGTAGTAAACCATTTTCAAGTTGAAAATTGATTTCTGTTTATTTTGTTTCAAAGGTCCTAAGAAAATAAGCAATCATCATAACAAGTTGTTATTGATAATGGATGTTTCATTGACATGTCTCTCAAATTAAGGCTCAGATTGCCTCAATACATTTCCTCAACATTTAATTTATGCATTTTTCAAGCATTTATTTAAAAGGCTTAGAAACAGAATTCTCAGAATTTTAAACTAAGGGTCTTGGAAAGGAAAGTGTGGTATGTGTACAAAATGTTGAGGTCATGTGCAACACTGCTAAGTTTTTGTTTATTTGTTTGGGTTTAGTTTTGTCTTTTTGTGCTGCATAACAAAAGTCACTAGACTGTTACTGTCTTGTCTGTCCATGTGTTAAAATTATTTCTTAGTGGTGTGTATATGGTGTGGTCTTCATTCATAGTGAAGAGTTTAAAGAGAAAGTCAGTCATAATGACTTGTTAAATAAGAGCAAAATTATTTGGTTTTAAGGGGTCTGATTTATCCTATGCCCATATATATACTTGATGCTCTTATTATGGAATTGTTGATTTTAAACATCTAAAATAGTAATCGCTTTTTAACACCTTTGAAAACCAGAATTCCTATGTGTTCAATATTGCCTCTTTTAGAGAACTAAAATTAGGAATTTAGAATGTTTATAATTGGTTAATTTTGATTCATGTTACAAATAGCTAAAGTCCCAAAATACACGAGCATTTCATACATAACCAATGGTCCTAATTTCTTTCCAGGTTTAAAACCACATTATAGTCCCATCAAAGTTCTAGTCATTTTATTTGCAGGTCAGTTTGAATAATAGGGTTTAAAAATTATGAATAATGCTTTGTGATGACTTAGTTTCCAAATTTATTCATGACTTCATATGCTGTCTTAATTTTTTTTAATTGACAGCTTTTAAAAATGAGATTATTTTCCAAGGAAGATTTTTAAAATTCAGTTTGTTACTCTGTAGAAATATATTAAAATGACTTTCTCTTACTTGTGCATCTTTTCCTGTTCTACATGCTGTTCATCAGCGTGTCAGGTACAATGGAACAAAAGATTTGTCCTATGATATCCCAAATTGCTGAAAACAAAGGGACTCCCGCATGTGGAAATATTGAAAAATATTGTCAAGTAGTAAGTAGTGTTTATGTCACTTGTATCATCAATTATGAGAAGATGAGTAGATTCATTCTATTTATATTCACATTGAATCAAGTAATATCTCACAAGCAGAATACACAGACGTATCACCCAATCTTCACTATACTGAATCACTAAAATATGCTAATGTTATTACCTAAGAAATGAAATCTAAATATCTCCATTTTACTTACGTTCTATTAAAAACTTCACCAGAGTCACTAATTTTTATTGTTAGGGTTGACTTTCTCTTTCTGAATGACTTCATAAGGATTTGTGTGAAATTTGAAGACTTAGGGTACTAATGATTGTTTCTTTGTTACTGAACAGAATATGAGATACAGTACTCAAAGCTGGCTTCTGATGTTTCAGTAAATGCAAAAATAACTAAGACACAAATAACCTTTGCAAGCTTTCAAGCTATGTAATATTCCAATGTTGTTGTTTTT
>NW_006408663.1:5970763-5978754 GCF_000296735.1 Chrysochloris asiatica | reverse complement strand
TATAGTAAAGGTGCATATATATACACATACATACTTAAACCATGTAGGATGTTGTAAAATTAGTATGACCTTGTCTAGTCTTCAAACTTAAAATAAAACTTTTGAAAATCTGGGATACTTTTGAAGCAGTTGTAATTAAACACATTTGTAATAATACACAAATTGTCTGAATGTGACTGCCCACTGCTCTTGACTACATCTCAGTTGTGGTATTTTATTTTTTCCTTTTTATAGGAGAACTAAACCTAAACAAAAAAAATAACCCCAGAAATATTAATATCCTTCAGCAGCTTTCTAAAAGCATCAAAATGTATGAATTCCTCCCACTTCTTTTGATAATGAAAATTTCTCTGAAATACTAATAATCTGAAGTTATATTTTGCCTTATACTGTTATCTTCTAAAAATGTTATCTTCTAGCACCAATCTGCCCATTAGTAATCAACTGCTATTGTTACTTTCCATTGTTTGCTCAGTTCAGGATGCTCAGGAGTACAATGAAGAAATTCAGTCAGCAGTAAGCAACTATACACCAGTAATGATATATTTATGCAACTGCAGATGATGCTAAAAAAAACATAACCCTTGACTTCTTTAAAGAGACTGATTTCTGGTTTTCTGCTAATCACTGGTGAAGTACTAAGTTTGTGTACTTCATATTATATAGTAATTTTCTAAGGAGTCAAAATTTTAGGAAAGATAATTATATCAAATAATGGTTCCTTAGTTGAAGGACTAAGTAAAGGCTTCAATAAATCTCTGATAGTTCTTATTGTTGTTAAGTGCCATTGAGTTGGTTCCAACTCACTTGAACTACTGACCTTGCGGTCCAATGCATTAGTCAACAGCACCACACCAGGTAGTTCTTAGTACTAGCTTATAGTAATTAACACTCCCTGATAGTTCTTTGTACTAGCTTATCATATGTGCCGATGCATTCATACATGGTCCTGTGTAACTACACTTCAGTATGAAGAGTGCAACAGTGTTGTTAGCTTTACTTTTGTACTTAAACAAACATGAATGTGCTTTTATTAGTAAAAGTAATTATACATGTTTTCAATAAAACAGTAAACATCAATATAGTATCTATTCAAACTAAAAATTCACTAACTAAAATTCAATAGAAATTTTTCAACTAGAAGGCTTTTAAAACTACTAATTCAAGATGTAGATAATAGAGTTATATAGTCTGACCTTGTTGAAATTTGGCACCATAGAATAAGCATTGGATAGCAAAGTCAGTGGTTCTATACCACAAGCTGCTCTTCAGAACCCCTACACAGGGTTGCTATGAGTTGGAATCAACTCGATGGTACTTAACAGCAATAACTACTGATATGTATATACACATAAATTTATATATATGGGAGGTGCTGTGGCTCTGTTTGGTAAGCGCTGGACTGCGAACCACAAGGTATATGGTTTGAGTCTGCTAGGCACACCGCAAGAGAAAAGTAAGGATTTCTACTCCACAAAGAAATAAAAGCCTCGAAAACCATAAATATGGTTACTATGAATCAGAACTGACTACATGGCACTTAACAACAATTATATACATACTTACATATAGACGGAGCTCTGGTAGTGTAGTGGTTACTAATCGGGCTGCTAACTTCAGGGTCATCAGTTCGAAACTACCAGCTGTTCCATGGGAGAAAGATGAGGCTTTCTGCTCCCGTAAAGATTTATAGCCTTGAAAACCCTGTACAGGGTCACTATGAGTCGAAACCAACCTAATGGCACAGAACAACAGCCTATATTGATACATATTGCTCTGCAAGGTCAGTGCCTCAAGCTCACCAGCTACTCCTCAGAAACCCTATACAGGATTGCTATGGGTAAGAATCGACTCGATGGCACTTAACAACAACAACAAGGTTATATGTGAAATTAATAACTAAATCAATGGAGAGTACTTTCTCTTAGTAATCTAAAATTTAAAAATACTTAAAACTTTATCATTGAAAGCATGTCTGTAAGTATAGACTTTGTAAAGAAACATTCATTTTTGTTGCCAGAAAAATAATTCTCTCTCTTCCCAAAGTGTACTTTTACTAAGTATTAACAATTAAATAAGTATATTGTTTCTTTGTGAAAATATGTTGATGCTAGCATTTGAGATGCAAAAGGATCCTTTTACCTAAGCAAAGAAAATGGTGAATTAAAACACTTTGCTAGGTGAGAAATGTCTGAGTTACCCTGAAACAAAAAGCATTGTCATTTATTTTCTCAAAGAAAAAGAGTACCTACTATAAGTAACAATTTTTCTATTGATTTTGAAGGGGAAATAGGTCTCTTTGATTCTATTGCAGTAAATGCCTATAATTCACGTTGGTTGCTTCAACATTGCTGCCAAGTAAAATGTTTTTGAGTAGGCAAGTGGCACTACTCAAAGAGTTATTTCTATTAGATAAATCTGGTGGAAGAAACAGGAAAACATTTTTTGGAAAAGGCTCTATATTTAGATTTTTGTTTATTTGTGTTTTGGTTGTGTTTTTCTTTTTTCCCCCATAGCCTGGCAAAAGTTGATTGAGTTATTTGAAAACACAAATGCTGTGGAAATATGGTGTTGCAGTATCAGTAAATGGTCATCATGTTACATGATTAAACATTTCATACAATAACTTCTTCTGGTATAATTTTATTTTGACCTACTGAAAAGCATGAAACATGGTTTTCCATGTTGTTCGTTGCTGTTGAGTTGGTTCTACTGTTATACAATAGAACAAAACACTGCCCAGTCCTCACATTGTTACATTGCACCCATTGATACTACCACTGTGTCAATCCATCCAATTGTGGGAGTCTTTCTCTTTTTCATTGACCCTCCACTTTACCACATATGATGTCATTCTCCAGGCATTGGTTCTTCCTGACAATATGTCCAAAGTGCAAGAGAGACTAAGACTCACCATTGACACTTCTAAGGAGCAATCCGGCCATTGTTGTTAGTGCCTTCTAGTTGGTTCCAACACATAGCAACCCTATATATGGTTTCTTTCCAAGGAGCAGCTGGTGGATTTGAACCATTGATCTTGTGTTTAGCAATCCAGTGCTTATCCTACAATGCCACACCAGTAATTCTTTCAGCACAGATTTTTTTTGTTTTTTGTCAGTCTATGAAACTTTCAATATTATTCCATAAATATATGAAATCTCCATTATGCTATTGCAATGCCCACACCTAAATAGGCTAATAATGATGAATTTCTAGCTAAGCACAACCTACTGCCACATGTAAAGGAAGTGGTATTCTCAGGCACAAGTTAGGAACCCTGGGGCCCTGGGCCTCTCTTACCCTGGCTCCCTCTGAAAGTGGGACGTACATCTCTAGATCAACAAGAAGGATAACCCTGAGAAGAATAGTCTGGTGACAAAGGTAGGGATATCAGAACCTGAAATCCTGATAGAAGTAGATGGTCGCAGGGAGAAGACCCATGAAGATGACACCTAAAGCTAACAACTGCAGAAGGTGCCCCATTTCCAAGAAGCCTGCGCCCTTCTACTAAAAAAAAAAAAAACAAAAAACAAAAAACAAAAAAAAAACATGAATATTCATCATACCACTCCTCCTAATTAATATGTATCAGCTCACCCCTCCAGAAAAGGAGCTCTGGTAGCGTAGTGGTTACAAATTGGGCTGTGAGCCGCAAGGTCAGCAGTTCAAAACTACCAGCTGTTCCACTGGAGAAAGATGAGGCTTTCTGCTTCTGTAAAGATTTACAGCCTCAGAAACCCTGTACAGGGTGGCTATAAGTCGGAACCGACTCCACGGCACATAACAACAACAACAAAAACCCCTACAGAAAGGGACCCTTTATAAGCCAGAGTACCCCAACCCCAAAAGGTCTTCTCCTCTCGCGGAGACAGACTTGCTTCTCTCTTTGAACTGTATTTTCATTTTGACCTAATCTAATCTATGCTCCCTACTGCTTCCAAGTCTACTCCGCTCACAGAGGAAGACTGGGTCCTCTTTCTGAAGTGTTCGTTTGCTCTGCAAAAAAGAGATTCTAAGTGAATGCTTATTGTTCATGTGTGACTGAGAAGCTGTGACTTGGTGGGACTAATTCTTTAGGACACCCCCCCACCCCCAGAGCGTGAGAGACCAGGAAAAAATGTGACAGTACTGCCATTGATATGCCTTCAGAGGATCCACTTTAGAAATATCTTTACAATAACATAAATAAGCATTTGGACAAAACACTATAAAGAATTAAAGCGAAGACAACTGAAACTATACTGCAAGCATGTAAGACAACGAGAAAAGATATGTGACTGAATGACAAATTAAGCATAGATTTGTACATACTTAGTGTCGTGGGTTATTGCGCTGGACTGCAAGGTCAGTTTGAACCACAAGGTTGGTTCAAACTCACCAGCGGCCCCTTGGAAACTCTATACAGAGTTACTATAGGTCGGAACCGATTTGACGGCACTTACCAGCAATAACTGTTCCACTTTTGCATGGGGAATTTAAAGACCTACTTAAGAAAAAAGCTTTGCCTTTCAGGAAGGGCCCATGGGTGACACAAATGATTTGAAGCCATCAAATGGGACAAAGGAAGAAAGACCTAGGGATTGAAGTTTGTAAAAATCACAGCCAAGAGTCAGAATTGATTCAATGACAATTGATTTGAGTTTTACTCTTTGGTTCTCAGGAAAAGAACCATCCATACAGGCCAGGGGATCTAACAGAAAGAGCAGTCTTTGTTTTGTTTGATTTTTTCTTTCCTGGACCCAGAAAAGAAGAATCGAACAAATTGGATAAGAATGACACATCCCAAAGGAATCAACCTCAAGAAGCCTCACTTTCTCAGTTCTTAACTTTCTAAGGCAAAATACAGAGATATAATTTAAAACAAAACAAACAAACAAACAAACAAAAAAACACAACAGAAGCATATGGAAAGAAACCCTGGTCTTGTTGCTATAAATACCTTTTTCGGCTGTTGGGGATGTGAACTGATCTCCAGGAAACATAATTAAATAGTAGTGAAATCATGTTTTTCAAATTGCTAATAGAAATGGGTTGGTCAGGACAGTACTTTTTCACTTAAATCCACTAGGACAGAAGAGAGGAAGAGTGTGAAGGACGGGGGGAGGGGAGAAAGGAAAGGGCAGGATAGGAGAATGAGTATATTACAAAAATTTGTTCATAAACCCTTTTAACATTTTAAACATTTTTGTATGTGTTATTGATCATGCTATAATTTATTTTTATTATTCTGAGAAACAGCCATAAAGCTTGCAAACCACTGCAAGATGGTCACTGAATTGTCTCCTAAATAGACTGGTGTCAGCTAGCTGCCTGGCTTGAGTAAACAGGGAGGCCTTAGCAAATTTAGAGCCAGAATTAGATGGATCCTGTTAATAATAGGAGGCTTTTAGAGGTTTAGTGTGATAAAAAACAAACAAATGAAAAAAAGTGTGATACTGTAAGCCTAAGAGACTTCTTGGGAGTCCTGGTTGTGGCAGTGTGGGATAATGTGCTGAACTGAAAGGTCAGTTTGAACTGCAAGTTTGGTGGTTCAAACTTACCAACTGCTGCTCGGAAGCCCTATAAAGTTTCACTATGAGTCAGAAATGACTCAACAGCACTTAACAAGAGACTTTTTAGGAAAAGAATAAAGTTGTTTAACAGAATTGTCTAATTTTTTCCTTCAAATAAAATATTCAAATAAAACAAATTTCTCCCCATTACATTTCATTGTTGCTTCTGCTGGGGAACATGCATTCAAGATTTGAGTGTGGAAGAACATGAGCTTGCAACATGCACCAAAGCTGTATGGGGTGCGGTGTGTGTGTGGGGGGGGGGAGGGGGGCTATAATGCAAACACAGGGTTTCCTTCTTTCTATTAATTAATATAATAATACTTGTTTGTTTGTATTAATGGGTTTTTATACAGTCACTTCTGGTTTACATATCCATAATCTGATTTCTTAACACTATTATTCTAGACTCCTAACACTAACATTCAGAAATTTATGCTAATAGTTTCTTGCTTTAGAGTTTTCCTACCTAAGCCAAATATACCTATGAATTGTATCTTCGGTCACTATCTCAAGCCTTGTAAAATATCAAAATATATTTTTACTAGAGATATAAATAAAAACTAATATCCTTTAAAAAAATAACACATTAGAGAAGTTGATGCATTAGTCTTAAGAAAATGTTTTAAGATGAACCAAACTCCTTAGTTTATGTGAGAAGTTTAATTTCACCAACTGCTGCATATAAATAAATGATCAGGGTCAGGCAGTAGAAAACCTGGAATGGGTGGACCCCCCAGAGCCTATGGGGAGGGTGGTTCTCCACCTTTGGAGGGTTCAAGACCCTCATAGGTGGGTTTTGTTTTTATTTGGAATTTGCCTAATCATTCCATGTCTTCTCCCACTAACAATTAGGGCCATATGGACTACCACAGAAACAATAATCAGTAGGAAAGGAACCTCACAATTACTCTATGTTAAGTACCAGCAACTCCTACAGGAACCACCAGATGGTGAGGCTCTGATTAACCAAGTAATAGGAGCCTCAAAAGGGGGGAATGAATGGGAAAGGTAAAATATTAACTGCCTTCTCCTCCCAGGAGAAAAGCTAGAATGCTAATGAGGTTACTGAGTGGGACCAATCTTCTTCACCCTGCAGACAAGCTAGAATGCTAATCAGGTTACCAAATGGGACCAATCTTCTGGTTTCCCTCCTGTCTTCAAACAGGTCCGCAACCTAGCCCCTGCTCTACTCTGAGTCCATATAAGCCTGCACTGATCTGCATTCGGGGCTCCAAATCTGGAGAAGTTAGCTCCTCTGAGCCAGCCAGCTTAATAAACCTGAAAATTCTCTACACCTTTCTGAGTGGCCTCGTTTCTTCTATGACAGATATGGAGTTGCTATAACTGTCTCGGACCTGGAGCTGCTGTGACACACTCAGGCCTAGGGCTGCTGTAACTCTCTAGAATTTAAAACTGCTGTAACAATTGCATTGTTGTTGTTGTTGTTGTGAAGTGCTAACGAATCAATTCCAACCCATAGTAATCTTGTATAGGGTTTTCGAGGAGCAGCTAGTAAGCTTGAACCGCTGAACAGTTAAGAAAATGTTCAGATGAACCAAACTCCTTAGTTTATATTAATCATCCTTTAAGAAAAATATAAACACCTATTTTTTGCTTGCCACTTTGCAAGTTTCTAGAAATACAGAGATAGAAAGCCTCTGATTTTCAGAAACTCACATCCTAGAAGATTAGGGTGCAAGTAGACAACAAAGCAATTAGTTATGATTGGTGCTAGGACAAATTAGGCTCATTGTGCAAAGACAACAGAGATGCTTAATGAGGTAGGTCAGGGAAGGCATTCTGGGACAAGTGACATCTGAGATATCACCACATTTTATGTTCATGATACTCAAACCATTTAATTTACTATTCATAATAACCCTTAAGAAGAAGGGATTAACATTCCCTCTGTATCAGGTTTTTTCATAGAATGGACACACAGGAGCTATACAAGCAGTCTTCAAAAAGTTTAAAATTCCATTATCTTTTCATTCCATTTTTCCACAAACATTTTACATCCCCCTCTTACATAAATATATACAGGCCATCTTGGGCTGGGTTCTCTAGAGAACCAAACCCAGTAAAGCTTATATATATGCATATGTTGTTGTTGTTGCCAGGTGCCATCGAGTCGGAACCGACTCATAGTGACCCCATGCACAGCAGAACAAAACAATGTCCGATCCTGGGCCAACCCCACCACCGCTGCCACCCTTGATGCCATCAATGATGCCACCTGGCTGATCCATCTCGTTGGGGGTCTTCCTCTTTTTCTCTGACCCTCCACCTTACCCAGCATGACATCCTTCTCCAGCGACTGTTCTCTTCTGACAATATGTCCAAAGTATGAGAGACGAAGCTTAGCCATCCTGGCTTCCAAGGAGCACTCTGGCTGCACTTCTTCCAAAATAGATCTATTGGTTCTTTTGGCAGTCT
>NW_006408663.1:5956613-5970405 GCF_000296735.1 Chrysochloris asiatica | reverse complement strand
GAAAAAAGCAAGATTTTACTGAGTGTCCATTATATTGGGAGCAGGCCACATCCCCAAGAAAATATTCTTTCAATTGATTGGCTGCTCATAGCCAATTATCACAGAGTTAACTATGCATGCTCATAGCTAATCATCATAAACTTAATTATCAACTTCCAAACAACTGGGAATCCAGTCCCAGTCAAGTTACACAGAACCTGAAGTATCATAGCCGGTAATAGAGAATGCTTAAGTCCCTAGAAATGAAGGTCGGAGGACAAGCTAGACACAAGACCCAGAGACAGCAGACAACATGCAAGTATTACTTGAATGTCCAATATATTGGAAGCAGGCCACATTCCTGAATAAACGTCCATCAATTAATTCACTGCTTATGGCTGAACTCATCATGGACTTGACTACATCGTATTATATCTCATCATGGAGAACAACTACATTTTAACTGCCAAACCACTGAGAATTGTGACTCAGTCAAGTTGACACAAAACCTATCACAATTCATGCCTTGTCAACTTGGCACCTATATACATCTCCTAAACTATACATAATCTCTAACTAAGTCATTATAAAGTAATACATGCACCTAACATGATACAACTAATATGAGTACAACCAAAAACGCACTATTTACATCTGACATTTTACAAGAGAACAATACAAAAACATTTGATGCACGCATACAAGAAAAAGAAGACTTTTTAGCAATTATAGTCTTTATTTCTGCAACTGGTCACATGGCTTTAACTGGTATTTAGAACAACCTTATTCCACAAATCCTTTCATATTCTTTTTGTCCTTGGCCAGCACCTCAGCTAGTCATGGTTCTTTTCCTGATGAGGTAATGGAAGCTTTCATTCTTGAAGGTTCTAGACCATTCATGGTGATATCAGAATTGGGTTGCTATAGTTTACCACTGACTTTAATCATAAATGATAGGACTAAGAGGTGTCCTAAGAAATCTCCTAGATTCCACCTATATTCTTCATTACCTCCATTATGTAATGCCAATCCAATTTCTCTTTGATAATCAGGATTAATCACACCACCCAATATAGTAATTCCTTTCTTTGCCTATTGATCCAGAGGAATGAAAAGTCCCATGTGGCCAGGGAACATTCTTAAACACCATTTCAATGGAATCAGTGTTATGTCTCTACATGGGAGTATTCCTCCCTTTGCTGTTAAAATATCCAGAACCAAAGAACAATAGGGTTGCAAGGACAGAAACCATACTTTTTTAGTGGTTCACTAAAAAAGTGAATGGTGTCACTTCCATTTCCATCCCTTTGTGCCTGGACCTATGAATCCTGGGTATTGGAGAAACAGCACCATATGTTGGATACTGATTTAGAGCATACACAGCCTCCTATAGAACATTTCCCCAACCCTGCAAGGTATTGCCACCTAGCTGGTGCTATAATTATGTCTTTAGAAAGCCATTCTGTTATTTGATCACGACAGTGCTTCAAGATGATGAGGAACATGGTAAGACCAGTGAATTCAATGATCATTGGCCCATTTCGGAACTTCATTTCCTGTGAAATGAGTCCCTTGATCTGAAGTGATGCTGTGTAGGATACCATGATGGTAGATAAGACATTCTGTAAGTCCATGAATGGTAATTTTGACAGAATCATTTTGTACAGGAAAGGCATATCCATATCTAGAGTAGGTGTCTATTCCAGTAATAACAAAGTGTGGTCTGTTCCACAATGGAAATGGTCTCAAGTAATCAACCTACATCCAGGTCGCTGGCTGACCTATCTGAGGAATGGTCTCATTTATCAGACTCAGTGTTGGTTTCTACAGTTGGGTGACTGGGCACTCAGCAGTGGCTGTAGCCAAGTCAGCTTTGGTAAGTGGAACTCCATGCTATTGAACCCATGTGTAACTTCCATACCTGCCACCGTGGCCACTTTGTTCATGAGCCCATTGGGCAATGATAGGAGTGACTGGGGAAAGAGGATGATTAATTTCCATAGAAAGTGATATATACACTTGAGTGTTAAAAATCCATCTCTTTTGAGGAAACCTTTAATAAGCATTCACATAAGATAAAATATCTTCATTTTGGGGGGCCAATTCAAAGAGGTCTATCCACATAAATCTACCCCACACCGATGATGTTCCTTCCAAGTCCTTGATCATCAATCAAACCATTGACCACAGCCCATTAATTAGTAAACAGTCCATATCTGGCCATTTCTCCTTCCAAGAAAAATTAACAAACTGGACCCACCAAGCTTTATGCCTCTTTTTCAGTTGTGGGAGGGAACAGATGCAATAAGTTATTTACTTTAGTAGAAATATTTTGGCATGCTCCAACCCACTGAATCCATAGAAATTTCACTGAGGTGGAAGGTATTTGAATTTCTTTCAGTTTAATTTCCTCCATTCTAGTATGTAGACATTTTACCAATAAGTCTAGAGTCATTAATGAGTCTTCCTTACTAGGTCAAATCAGCATAATGTCACCAATGTAATGGATCAGTGTGATGTCTTATAGCAGGGAAAGGCTATCAAGATTCTGCAGGCTAAATTATGACATAGTGATAGTGAGGTGATGTACCTTTGAGGGCAGTAAAAGTGTATGTTGGCCTTTCCAGCTTAAGGCAAACTGCTTCTGGGGATCCTTTGAAAATGAAATTGAGAAAAAGACATTGGTCAGATCAACAGCTGCACACCAGGTACCAGGAGATGCATTAATTTACTCAAGCAATGAAACAACATCTCGAACAGCAGTTGCAATTGGAATCACCACCTGATTAAGCTGATGATGTTAATTTGCTGTCATTCTCCAAGATCCATATGGTTTTTGCATAGACCACATGTGGTGGTGGTGTGCTGTGGAGTCAGTTCCGACTCATAGCAACCCTGTGCATGGTTTCTGAGGCTGTAAATCTTTATGGGAGCAGAAAGCCTCATCTTTCTCCCATGGAATGCTTGGTAGTTTAGAACTAACTTTGAGGTTAGCAGCCCAACTTGTAACCGCTATGCTATAGAACACATTGTTGTTTGTTGTTATGTGCTGTGGAGTTGGTTCCCTCTCATAGTGACCCTGTACAGGATTTCCGAGGCTGTAAATCTTTATGGGAGCAGAAAGTCTCATCTTTCTCCCATGGAACAGCAGGTAGTTTCGAACTGTTGACCTTTTGGTTTGCAGCCCGACTCGTAACCACTATGCTATAGACCACATAGATGAGTTAAATGGGGATGTGGTGGAAATCACCACTTTTGCATCTTATAAATCCTTGAGTATGGTGCTAACCTCTGCAATCCCATCAGGAATGTAGTAATCCTTTTCGTTTACTATTTTCCTAGGTAGAGGCATTTCTAATGGGTTCTACTTGTTTTTTCCTACTATAATATCACTATACTACATTTTAGGAATCCAATGGGGGTTTTGCTTGTTACTGAGTATAACAATTCCAATTACATCTTCAGTAACTAGGGAAATCACTGCAGAATGATTATGGGGATCTACTGGACCCACAGTGAGATGGTCCTTAACCATTAATAACTTGGCCTCCATATGCCCCCACTCTGACTGGTGGGCTACTGTGATGTTTTGGGTCTCTAGGAATTAGTGCCAATTTAGAGTCACTGTCCAGTAATTACCCAAAAGTCTGAGTATGTCCCTTTCTACATTGAATAGTCACTCTTGCAAAAAGCTGTAGATCTCTTTGGGGAAGACTAGGAGAAAGACCAATAGCTGACATTGCAGTGTGTTACTTACTCAAGGGAACCTGGATACCCCTTCATTCAATAGATTGTGGATATATAAGCTGGCTCATATACAGAGAACATCTAGGGGGTTCAAGCTGGATTCATAAGAGGATGTGGAATGAGGGATATCATTGCTGATGTCCAATGAATCGTGGCTGAAAGCAGGAAATACCAGGAAGATGTTTACCTGTGCTTTGTCAACTACACAAAATCTTTCGATTGTGTGGATCATGACAAGCTATGGACAACATTATGAAGTATGAATATTCCTGAGCAGTTAATGGTGCTCATGAGGAATCTGTTCCTGGAACAAGAGGCAGGTATTTGAACAGAACATGGGAACACTGAATGGTTTAAAATTAAGAAAGTGTGTGACAGGGGTGTATTCTTCCACTGTACTTATTCAACCTGTATGCTGAGCATATAATCTGAGAATCTGGGTTACATGAAGGAAAATCATCAGGATTGGAGGAAGACTCATTAACAATCTGTGATATGCAGATGATACAACCTTGCTTGCTGAAAGTGAAGAGGACTTAAATACTTACTGATGAAGATCAAAGAGCACAGCCTTTGGTATGGATTACATCTCAATGTAAGGAAAACAAAAAAATCCTCACCACTGGACCAATAAACAACATTCTTATCAATGGACAAAATATTGAAGTTGTCAAAGACTTCATTCTTGGATCAACTATCAACATTCATGGAAGCAACAGTCAAGAAATCAAACAACGTATTGCATTAGGCAAATCTGATGCACAAGACCTTTTTAAAGTGTTGAAGAGCTAAGATGTCAACTTGAGGACTAACGTGCACCTGACCCAAGCCATAGTATTATCAGTAACCTCATATACATGTGAAAGCTGAACAGTGAATAGAGAAGACAGTAGAAGAATTGATGCTTTAAAAAAAAAAAAAATGTTTTATTGTGAATTATGTGATGGTTTACATGGGATAACATTAACTTTACATTCATCCTATCGTATATCATTTCATTGCCATGATTATAATCCCCTCCATGCATCATCAACCAACCAAAGGGTATACCCTGAAAACCTGCACACACCCAAGTCGTCAGCACACAGCACCTCTCCCTCTCTGGGTCTAAAGTTCCCAGCCACTCCATCTCTCCATACATCATCTCTGCCTCCATCTCTGGCATCACTGCTTCTCTGGGTAGGGTCCCACTCACCACTCTTCTCCCTTGATGGTCCCAGGGACCTCTGCTCCTAGACTGCAAAGTCAATCACTCCCCTCCTTTTGCTCCAAAACATCTACCTTTACATTTCCACCCTTACAATCAGTCCTGATAACAATTATTCACTGTTGTATCACAAGAGATCTATCTGTATCTCTTTTCATCAGTCGCACCCAGACAGATTGGATACTACTCATTGGAGATTCTATCTACATTCCTCCATGACCTCTGGATCTAGGCTCCCTCTTGAAAGCTTGTAAGCCAGTCACATCTTGCCTTCCTAGACCCCATTTTGGGTAGCCGATGTCCAAGTTGTCCATCCCTGTTCACTTTGTGTGTGGAGGGAGTGGGAATGATCCTTGCTGTAAAGATTTGTTCCCTCTTTTGAGCTACTGCATCCATAGATGTAGGTCAAGTTCATTAAATTGTATCAGATTAGTCTTTTTTTCCTCTTCTTTCTTCTTCTTATTGAGCTCTAATCATACAGTCATTGAAGCCAGGTCAAGTGGGTATTATCTGCAAATGTGGGTGTTCTTATGCATATGCCCTCTCTTCTTATCAGCTGGACACTTCACTCTCCACTCTAGTCCTCTGTGCCTATGTCATTGCCTCTAGGCCCAAGAGTCCCCAGGTCTTATCACACTGCTGGCTTAACAAGCTTTTTAATTCCTATTAACCAGGTATCCACCTGGGTTAATAGGAATCTATTGAACAGCTTTACTGATGTTTTTCCCTCACTTCCCCTTTATCAGTGACAAATGTGGTCACCAATCAGAGCGTAATATTCTCATTGAGTTTTAGTCTTGGAAGGGCGTTTGCCCTGAGTGGACCTGACCACTTGCCTTGATGTGTTCTGGGAGAGCACTTGTTTGTTCTTGTAGTAAACAGTAGGACTGCCTATATTATTTTGTATTTTTCTTGTTGGTCTTTCTTTCAAGAAGTATCTTGTGTTCTTCTAGCCACTCCAGGCCAGTCTGCTTGTCCTTTCAAGTGGAAATTTCCCACCTCAGAAGATTCTGGATGTGGTTCAGGATTCTACCTATGGTCTTATGTAATGCAGAGGTTCCACAGGAAGCCTCCTTCACTGGGTACTTGGTAGCCCCATTTTATGTATTCCAATCAGTTATAGACAGAAAAAGGACTTACAAGCTTTCTATGGTGATATTTCTGGCTATTCTTTTCTCTCCCCCTCCAGTGTCTATTTCATAATGGTATGCCAGGGAAACCAAGAAGAATTGATGCTTCTGAATTATGGTGTTGGAGGAGAATATTGAAAGTGCCATGGGCTGCCAAAAGAACCAACAGATCTGTGTTGGACGAAGTACAGCCAGAGTGCTCCTTGGAGGTCAGGATGGCCATACTTCATGTCTCATACTTCAGACATATTGTCAGGAGGGACCATTTTCTGGAGAAGTATATCATGTTTGGTAAGGTGGTGGTACAGAGAAAAAGAGGAAAAACTTCAGTGAGATGGATTGGCAAAGTGGCACCATCAATGGGTTCAAGTGTGGCAACCATTGTGAGATTGTCCCAGGACTGGGCAGTGTTTCATTGCATTGTACATAGGGTAGCTATGAGTTGGTACCAACTCAATGGCACCTAACAACAACAAGAAGCTGACTCAGGTCTGGTAATTGATTGAGTGCCTGTGACCACTCTGGTGATTCAAGTTGGATTGATATTCATTCGACATAGAATTCTTTCACTTGTACAGTAAATATTTCTTAGATTTCCAATCAGTTTTACTCGTAGGGACACCCCGCCTAATAGCCTAAACCATAAATCCGCATGAGTCAGAGTATTGGGATTACTACTTTAATTCTGCTGTCCATTGTGGTAACCTCACTCACCTTGCCTTTGTTGATTAAGTACTGCCACTTGACCTCTACCACAGCGGGGTCCAATCAGCCCCATTGTAGTTAAGTGTTATGATACAATTAGGGCAATGCCCACTGTGAAACCTGGTTTACCTAAAATAATAACCATAGTTAGTGCTTCATAGTGCAAAGACCCCAGGTCCAAAGATATATTCCATTCAAAGCTTTTCTTTTTGGTGATAGTAGGTCCTTCTTTCTTTACTCACTTCTCTCTCCTTTTATATCTCAAAAGAGAGTGACTCGAAATACAACCTCATCCTGTAGATTACTTCCAACTTCATTAACATCATAGAAATGAGTACAACAGATAGGGATAATTACATCTGATAAGAGCTGATCACATCAGCTCACATCATGGGGATGGTTGCATTATATTAGATTTCCTCATGATAGATTGTTGTTGTTGTTGCTGAGTGCCCTCCAGTCGATTCTGACCTATAGTGACCTTGTATAGGGTTTCCAAGGAGCAGTTGGTGAGTTTGAACCACCGACCTTGAAATTAAAATGGCTTTGAAGTCTGGTGCATTAACCCACCGCACCACGCCAGGACTCCTACCTCTTAAACTGCCAAAGCACTAAAAATTTAGACCCAACCAAGCTGACACAAACTCAAAACTATCACAATACCCACAGAAGTAGTAGTCAAGAAATCAAGCAACATATTGCATTGGACAAATTTGCTGCAAAAAGATCTTTTAAAAGTGCTGATGAGCAGAGATGTTTCTCTGAGGTCTAAGACAATGTGACCATGCCTTAATATTTTCAATTGCCTCATATGCATGAGATAGCTGGTCAATGCATAAACATGACCAAATAAGAATTGATGCCTTTGAATTATGGTTTTGATGAAGAATATTGAGTAGACCAATACCGGAAGGAAAACCAACAAATCTATCTTGGAAGAAATATAGCCAAAATACTCCTTAGAAGAAAGGATGGTGAGACTTTGTCATATGTACTTTTGATATGTTATTAGATATGTTATAATACTTTTGATATGTTATTATAAACTTTGTCATATGTACTTTTGATATGTTATTAGATATGTACTTTTGATATGTTATTGGTCCAGTGGTGAGGATTTTTTTGTTATTAGTTATTAATAACTAAGCATGGGCATCATGCTTAGTAAAATAGAGGGTCGGCAAAAAAAAAGGAAGCCCCTTCACTAGATAAATTAACACAGTAGCTGAAGCAATGGGCTCAAACAGTAATAATTGTGAGGATAGTACAATACCACCGGTTAGTATTTTGTGAGTCAGAACTGGTAAACTGGCATCTAACAACAATAGTAACTAAAGGCAAAGCAAAAGTATCCATGAAAACAGCAGGGATAAAGACTTATATATAAGGCAGCTGTGTTTGTTTGGGCAGGTTGTGTCCTGCACACAGTATCAACAACAAGTGGCATGAGAGCTGAAATCCAATCTCGTCTTCATTTTGCAAGCTAAAATGCTAAGGAAAGTCTGTGTACAGCTACTACCTTTGTGTATATCGTTTTCCCAGAGGAGGCTCCTTTTTCTAATTAGCAATTCATGGGAAATACTATCCATATTTTGCAATGAATTGAAAATAGTGTGAAATGTTCTTACCCTAATTAAACCCTAGAGTCCCTGGGTGGCACAATACGTTAAATGCTCAACTATTACCTGAAAAGCTGGTGATTCACACCCACCCAGAGAATCCTGTTGAAATATTTTCTGCTTCTGAAAAGTTACAGTATTGGGAACTCCATGGAGCAGTTTTCAGCTCTGAATAAATGATATTACTATGAAATGTAATCGATTCAAGTGACAACAAAAACTAATAAAACCCTAGTCATAGAAGTAAAAATTCCAGGGTTTGTTTCCCTCTCCTCTCCACTAACCATACTATGGAAAATGTATGCAAAATGGATATGGAAGTTTTTCTCTCTGCTCCTCACTTACGTGCTTAAAAAATGACCAGAACAATTACAGCATATATGTATCAGATCATTTGTGTATTGGAAAGAAAAATAAACCAAAACTTTTGGAATTTTGTTATTCATTCAATGGTGCTATGGGTTAATGCACTGGACTAAAAGTCGGTTTGAACCACAAGGTCAGCAGCTCAAGCTCATAAACTGCTCCTAAGAAACCCCATACAGGGTCTCTATTGGTTGGAACTGACTGGACGCCATTTAACAACAACAACAACCACAATTTTGTTACAGTTGTTGTTGTGGCTACTTGTTGTGGTGCTGTAGGTTAACATGCCAGACGACAAAGCCGGTTGAACTGCAAGGTTGGCAATTCAAGCTCACCAGCGGCTCCTTGGAAACCTTGTACAGGGTCGTTATGGGTCAGAACCGACTTGACGGCACTTAACAACAACAACAAGTATGTTAGTTATGAAGACCCAAGCAACTAAGAGGACAATCTTCTTGAAGTCTGAGAACTTGCTAATAATCACGGTAGAATTTGGGTAGAAAATGTAGAGCATACAGACACAAACTACCCTTCCTTGAATATGATACAGCTGTTTGATTGCATTGTCATCTTCATGTAACATCTTTGTCTTTGACACTTTCTGAAGGAAATGTCTATAACCTGTAAAATACAGAATCTGTTAAGATGTATTTTTCAAGCTACATAAAAAACTGTTAGACTTATTTTTCCTTCAATGTAGAGTTATTAGAAATGTTGAGTAAAAAAATTCCTTCAGGAATGTAAATTAAACAATATCTGTACATTTGTGTACAGTGTATATAATGTAAAATCAATACTGCATATTATTGACAAAAATTCATTTAATGGCAGATGCTTTGCTTTTGCAAACTTGATATTGAGACATGCCCCCAAACGAATAGGTTGTTGCTTTTTTTTAAACTCTCAATAGGATATGCCCATGAACTATTAAGAATTAAGTCACTGTTATTTTTATGGAATTCTTAAAATAGTAAAAGCACATGTCTCTTTCTACTTTTTCCAAATGACTCTTAAATTAGATGCTGATTTAAGTGTATTTATTTCTCACAATGAAGTGGAAATAAAAGCAGTAGTTTCCATGTATAAGTCACACCTTCTCTTGTTGGCATATTCTCTAGTGTTTCCAAAAGTCATGTAATACTGCCCAAACAAAAACTGTAATTGGCACTTATCACAAAACAAAGCCTTGAAACTATAACTACGGTTCACCTGAAATTTATTTTAGTTTTGAGAACATTTATTAGAATAGATTAATTCAAACAAAGTGGTTTCTATATTATGAGTTAAATTTTAATAAAAATAGTAATCCATTTGAAATTTATATTCTTACCTTTGCTACCTATTACATTTCCAAAGAGAGTTAGTTATTCACAGTTCAAACATACAGATATTACTCAAAGACTCAAAATATATACAGAATATCATTAGTATATTCTGTTTGGTGTTCTAAATTGTAAATTCTATTTGCAAACTTAAATCTATCTCTAAGGAGTACGTTAGATTTTCAACAAGATACTGCAGTACCTGGTAACAAGAGTCAAACCCTTCCATTTCATGGATGCCCTCTTATGGTCTGTACATCAAAAGCAACCATGTGTGCAAAAAATTAGATCATTTATGCCCTTAATATGAGGCTATGCTTTTTGTTTTTGTTTGTTTGTTTTTTTATTTTTGCCTCTCACTTAAAGAGAAATTTCAGGTTTTAGGAATCATACAGCTCTGGGTTCGTTTCTCAATGTGTCACTGACTAGAAATTGTTGCCCTGAAAATTCCTTGCATTCCTGAACCTAATTTTCCTTCTCTGTAATATTAGAATAATAATATCTATCTTGGATAACTATTGTAAGAATTGTAATTATAATTACAGAATTATAATTTATAAATTTTAATTATACCTAGGTACTGGTGGTACAGTAGGATAAACACTGGACTACTAACCACAAGGTGGGGAGGACAATCCCATCAGCCGCTCCTAAGCAGAAAGAGAAAAGTTTCTGCTCCCTTGAAGAATTACAGCCTCAGGAATCTATACAAAATCCCTATGAGTCAGAACATACTTGAGGACACCTAACAACTACAATCATCACACCTCTTTCACTTTATCATACTGTGGTGGCATGCATGTTGCTGTGATTCTGGAAGCTATGTCATGTGTATTTTAAATAGCAGCATGTTCACCCATGTTGGACAGGTTTCAGCTGAGCTTCCAGATGATGACAGACTAGGAAGAAGGAGAGACTTATTACTTCTGAATATTTAGTCACTAAAAACTTCATAAAGGAGCTCTGGTAGTGTAGTGGTTACAAATTGGGCTGCAAACCACAAGGTCAGCAGTTCGAAACTACCAGCCATTCCACGGGAGAAAGATTAGGCTTTCTGCTCCGGTAAAGATTTACAGCCTCGGAAACCCTGTTCTGGATCGCTATGGGTCGGAACCAACTTGATGGCACTTAACAACAACAATAACAAAAACTTCATAAATACCAGTGGAACACTGTCAGCTTCAGAATACTGAATATTGAAACAGGATGAAAAGCACCAGAATATTGTCAGAAAAAGTACCAGAAAATGAGTACCTCAGGTTGGAAGGAACTCAAAATAAGACAGAAAGAACAGCCTCCAAAAAGTAGAGCTGAAAATGATGACATGAATGTAGTAAGACCTTCAGGACCTTCATTTTCTGATGGTACACAACTGAAAATGATGGGGCACAGCTGTAAACATCCATTAATAAACAGAACATGGATGTATGAATATGAATCTAGGAAAACTGGAAATTGTCAAAAATGAAATGGAATGCATAAACATTAATTTCCTGGGCAATAGAGAGCTGAAATGGACTGGTGTTTGCCATTTTAAATCTGACCATCACATGGATTATTATGCCAAGAATGACAAGTAGAAGAGGAATCACTGATCATTAAAAAGAACATATCAAGATCTGTCTTTAAGTGAAATGCTGTGCATAACAGTACAATATCCATACCCAAAGAAGACCAGTTAATATAACTATTATTCAAATTTATGCTTGCAGCACTAAAGCCTGTGATGATGAAATTGAAGAATTCTAACAAATTCTTCAAACTGAAATTGATCAAACATGCAATAAAGATGTATTGATAATTACTGGTGAGTGGAATGCAAAGGTTGGAAACAAGAGGAAAGATCAATAGTTGGAAAATATGGCCTTGGTAATAGAAAAAATGCTGGAGATCACATGATACAATTTTGCAAGACCAATGACTTCTTCACTGAAAATATACTTTGTGAACAACATAAAAGATGACCATACACATGGACCTCATGAGATGGAATACACAGAAATAAAATTGGGTGTAGGTGTGGAAAGAGACAGTGGAAAAGCTCCATATCTGCAGCCAAAATAAGACTATGGGCCGACTGTGGAACAGGCTATCAATTGCTCATATGCAATTTCAAGTTGAAGTGAAAGAAAATTAAAATGAGTCCACAAGAGCCAAAATGTGACCTCAAACATATCCCAGATTTAATACGTTAGACACTAAAGACTGAAGACCAGACAACTTGTTTGGATAACATGAAGAACGTCATACAGGAAGAAAGTAAAAGTTTATTAAGAAAACAAGAAAGAAGGAAAAGATCAAAATGGATGTCAGAAGATACTTTGAAACTTGCTCTCCAGAGAAGAGATGCTAAAGCAAATGGAAGAAATGAGGAGGTAAATGAGCTGAGTAGAAAAATCCAAAGATCAGTTTGGGAAGATAAAGTCAAATGTTATAATGATATGTGCAAAAACCTGGAATTAGAAAACAAAGAGGTAAGAACATGCTCAGCATTTCTCAAGTTGAGGGAACTGAAGAAAATAATCAAGTCTTGGCTTGAAGTACTGGAGGATTCTATGTACAAAGTATTGAATAATGTAGAAACCATCAAAAGAAGATGGAAGGAATATGGAGTCATTGTACCAAAAGAAATGGTCAGTTATCAAATCTGCTGCACAAGACCTTTTCAAAGTGTTGAAGAGCGAAGATGTCAGTTTGTGGTCTAAGGAGCGCCTGACCCAAGCCATGGTATTTTCAATAACCTTATATGCATGTGAAAGTTGGACAGTGAATTAGGAAGATGGTTGAAAATTCAGAAATTTGAGTTATGGTGTTGAAGGAGACTATTAGAAGTACTGTGGACCGTGAAAAGAACAAACCAATCTGTACTGGAAGAAGTACAGCCTGAATACTGTTTGGAAACCATGATGACCAGACTTCATCTCTCATTTTTCAGACATTATCAGGAGGGACCAGTCCCTGGAGAAGGATATTATTTTTGGTAAAGTGCAAGGTTGAAGAAAAAGCAAAAAACTCCCAATAGATGGATTGGCATAGTGGTAGCAGCAATGAGCTCAGGGATAGCAATAATTGCTACCTTGGCACAGGACTGGGCAGTGTTTCGTTCTGTTGTGCTTTGGGTTGCTATATGTCACTACATGTTTTCAATAAATTTCAGGGTTTTTTAAAAAATGTAATTTTTGTTTTCTTCATTTGATAGAAATAAATTTTACCGGCCAAAAACTTAGGTGTAAAAAATTATTAACATGATGATTACTTTTATGTCAGCTTCTCTTGGCTATCATTCTCAGTGGGTTTTCCAGGTAATGTAATGTAACATAATGTAATGTAATACAATGTGATGTGATTAATGTACTCTAATGTAATGCAAATAATCAAAGTAATATAATACAATCACTGTCTATTATGTGATTTGATGTGATCAACTAATCAGTGGAAAGGATGGATTCTTCTGTGTTATGATCAGTCTTCAGAATATAAATAGATATTCTGGTAGAACTCTGGACTCTGTACTTCTCATCATATGACCTCTGGATATTGGGAAAGAAGCATATAGAAGTCTATAGCCTAACTCTTGGCCTGAGGATTTTGGATTTGCCATCCCCTGCAGTAGAAGACTCTAGCCTGACTTGTGATTTGGGATTGCAAGCCATCACAATTATGTGAGACAATTCCTTGAGGTAAATCAATCATTTTCTCTCCTTCCCTTTCGCCTTC
>NW_006408663.1:5952404-5956103 GCF_000296735.1 Chrysochloris asiatica | reverse complement strand
TATTACATTATATACGTATATAATATATGTTGCTGTTGTTGTTAAGTGCTGTCAAATCAATTCTGACCCATAGCAACCCTGTATGGGGTTTCTGAGGAGAAGTTGGTGAGCTTGAACCACCAACCTTGCAGTTGAAACAGCTTTGCAGTCTGGCGCATTAACCCACAGCCCCACATATATTGTGTGGTTGTTGTTTATAAGTGCTGTCTAATTGGTGCTGACTCACAGTGATCCTGTATAGGTTTTCCATGTCATGGATAGTGTGTTTGAATTGCCAATTTTGATGTTAGCAGTTCAATGTTTATCCATCAGTGCTACAACATCACTCCATATAGATGTAAATATATATGTGTATATGACACTGTGGATTTTGCACTGGTGTGCAAAGTCAGTTTGAACTGCAAGGTTGGCAGTTCAAGCTCACCAGTTTCTCCTCAAAAGCTCTATACAAGATTATTATGGGTTGTAACTGACTTGATGGCATTTAATAACAACAACATATATAGAGAGACAGTATGTTCCACGGTATCACCCATGCCTTGTTTTTGAAGTTACAGACCAATTGCAATTGCTCATATGTAAGTTCAGGTTGAAGCTGAAGAAAATTAAAACAAGTCCATGAAAACTAAAACATAATATTGGACATAGCCCACCTGAATGTAAAGACCATCTGAAGAACAGATTTAATGCATTAGACACTAAAGATTGAAAACAAGAAGAATTGTGGGACGACATCAAGAACATCATGGATTTGAAAATGAGTCTCTGAAACTTGCTCTCCAGTGTAGAGATGCTAAAGAAAATGGAAGAAATGGGAGGTAGAAGAGCTGAACAGAAGAGTTTGAAGGTACGCTTGAGAAGACAAAGTTAAATATTATAATTAAATGGGCAAAAAACTCAAATTACAAAACCAAAAAGGAAGGCAATACTTAGCAGAAAGAACTGAAGTAAAAATTCAAGTCTAGAATTGAAATATTGAATGAGTCTATGGACAAAGCATTGAATAACACAGAAAGCATCAAAAGAAAATGGAAAGAGTATGCAGAATTACTGTACCAGAAATAAATGGTTGAAGTGCAACCATTTCAAGTGTTTGAATATTATCAAGAGCCAATGATACTGAAGAAAGAAGTCTAAAGTACACTGAATGCATTGTGAAAGAAAGAATTGATGGATTGCAGATTGAAATCTTTCAACAAACTGAGACAGCAGAGGAGGTACTCACTCAACTATGCCAAAGAACTTGGAAAGCAGCTACCTTGTCAACTGATTGGAAGAGATCCATATTTATGCCCATTCCAAAGAGTTGTTTGTTACTCAACGAAATATGGAAATCATAAGGCAATATCATTAATATCACATGCAAGTAAAATTTGGGTAAATATTATTCAAAATTGGCTACAGGGAGCTTCCAGATGTTTAGGGTGGATTCAGAAGGGGATGTTGAATGAGGAATATCGTTGCTGACCTAAGACGGTTCTTGGCTGAAAGCAGACAATACCAGAAAGATGTATACCTGTGCTTTATTTATTATACCAAGAGTGTTTTGATTGTTTGGACCATAAAAATCTATGGATGATATAGAGGAGAATTAGTATTCTAGAACCCTTAATTGTGCTTAGGGGGACCGTCTACATGGCCAAGAGGCAATTGTTTGAACAAAAAATGGGAACACTGAATATTTTAAAATCAGTAAAGATGCGTGTCAGGGTTGTATTTTGTCAAATACTTAGTCTGTATGCTGAGCAAATAATCCAAGAAACAGAATTATATGAAGAAGAATTAGGATAAGAGTAAAACTCATTAACAACCTTTGATATGCAGATCACAAAACATTGCTTACTGAAAGCAAAAAGGGCTTAAAATACTTTATGATGAAGGTCAAAGACCACAGCCTTTAGTATGGGTTGCACCTCAATGTAAAGAAGACAAAAATCCTCATCACTGGACCAGTAAATAATATAATAAATGGAGAAAAGATTGAAGTTGTCAAATATTTCATTTTGCTTGAATCAACCAAGACTCACAGAAGCAGCAGTCAAGAAATGAAAAGTTGTATTTCATTAGGCACATCTGCTGCAAAAGAACTCTTTAAGGTGTGCCTGACCCAGATCATGGCTGTTTCAATAGCCTCATTTGCATGTTAAATTTGGACAATGAATAAGAAAGACTGTAGAAGAATTGATGCATTTGAGTTATGGTGTTGAAAGAGAACAGTAAAAATACCATAGACTGCAAAAGAGCAAACAAATGTGTATTGGAAAAAACACTCCTTAGAAGCCAGGATGACCAGACTTTGTTTCTCATACTTCAGATATGTTATTAGGAGAGACCAGTCCCTGAAGAGGGACAACATGCTTGATAAAGTAGACGGTCAGTGAAAAAGAAGAAGACCCCTAACGTGATGGATTGGCACAGTGGCAACAGCAATGGGCTCAACAGTAGGAACAATTGTGGGATTGATTGGTGCAGGACTGGGAAGTGTATTTCTTTGTTTTGCATAAGGTCTCTCTATGAGTCCATACCAAATTGACCACATGTAATAACAACAATATTATGAGTTAGAGAGTGAGAGAGAAAGAGACTGATTTAACTCAAGGTAATGTATATGTTGTTGTTGTTAAATGCCTTTGAGTTGGTTCCAACTCATAGCAACCATATACAGGGTTTCTGTGGAGCAGCTGGTGAGCTTGAACAGCTGACCTTGCAGTTCAAACTGACTTTGAAGCTCAGCACATACAGTAACCTGCAACACCACAGCAGGACTCCGTATATATATATACTTGTTGTTGCTGTTAAGAGCCATAGAGTCGGTTCACATCCATAGCAACACTGTATAGAGTTTCCAAGGAGAAGCTGGTGAGCTTGAACCACCGACCTGCGGCTCAAACCAACTTTGCAGTCCAGTGCATTAACCCACAGAGCTACACAAGGACTCCATACTTAAATATGTTGTTATGGGCCATCGAGTCAGTTCTTATTAGATAGTGTCATACCAGCACTATATATATTATTTTGAGGGGCTTCAAAAATATCATAGAAAAATTCCACTTTCTTTCTGCTTCATTTTTCCATGAGTTTTTTGAAGCACCTTCATACAAATATGTTTGTGTATTATACATATATGGTGGTGGTGGCTGAGTGCCATGGAGTTGGTTCTAATACATAGTGACACTGTACAGGGTTTCCGAGGCTGTAAATCTTTACGGGAGCAGAACACCTCATCTGAGTGCCATGGAGTTGGTTCTAATTCATAGTGACACTGTACAGGGTTTCCGAGGATGTAAATCTTTACGGGAGCAGAACACCTCATCTTTCTCATGCAGAGCAGTTGGTAGTTTCGAACTGTTGACCTTGTGGTTTCCATCCCGATTTGTAACCACTACACTACCAGAGCTCTCTCTCTCTCTCCACTCTCTCTCTATATCTATATCTATATCTAGATATAGATATAGATATATAGATATGTTGTTGTTGTAGTTATGTGCCTTGGAGTTGGTTCCGACTCATAGCGACACTGTACAGGGTTTCTGAGGCTTTAAATCTTTATGGGACCAGAATGCCTCGTCTTTATCCTGCAGAACAGCTGGTAGTTTTGAACTGCTGAACTTGTGGATCACAGCCCAATTCGTAACCATGACAAGCTATGGACAACAGTGAGAAGTATGAGTATTCCAGAACACTTCATTGTACTTCTGA
>NW_006408663.1:5950503-5951319 GCF_000296735.1 Chrysochloris asiatica | reverse complement strand
TCAGCAATTCGAAACTACCAGCAATTCTGCAGGAGAAAGATGAGGCTTTCTGTCCTATAAAGATTTACAGCCTCACAAATGTCTATAGGGTTGCTATGAGTCAGAACCAGCTCTGCAACACATCACAACCTCCCACTACTATATATATGCTGTGGGTTAATGAGTTGAACTGCAAGGTTCATTTGAGTCACAAGGTTGGTGGTTCAAGATCACTAGTGGCTCCTCAGAAACCCTATAGAGAGTCAGTATGAGTCAGAACAGACTCAATGGCACATAACAAAAACAATACATATATGCATATATTGTTGTTAAGTGCTTTCAAGTCTCTTCAGACTCATAATGGCTCTATGTAGGGTTTCCAAGGAACAGTTGGGGGGTTTGAACACCAGCCTTGCAATTAGTAGTCCAGTGTATATCCTACAGTGTCACAACATACATACATACATACATATATATATATGTTGTTTTTGTTATGTGCTGTTGAGTCTAGCTTCTCATTCCAACTCATAGCAGCCTTATATATAACAGAACAAAACCCTGCGACTTGAACCAACTTCACAATTATTTCTAAGTTTGAGCCCATTGTTACTGCCACTATGCCAATCCATCTGATTGTGGATCTCCCTCTTTTTCACTGACCCCCACTTTACAAAGGACAAATGATGTCCTTCTCCAGGGACTGGTCCCTCCTGATAATATGTCTGAAGTAAGAGAAGAAAAAATTCAAGCCTCGACTTTCGTTATTGAAAGATTATCTGGGCAAATTATTGAATGATGCAGAATGCATCAAGAAAAGACAGAAGGAATACACAGTCA
>NW_006408663.1:5947964-5949082 GCF_000296735.1 Chrysochloris asiatica | reverse complement strand
AGCCAGATGGCATCATTGATGTCGTCATGTGTGGCAGCAGTAGTAACGTTGGCCCACGATCGGACATTGTTTCATTCTTCTGTTCATGGGGTTGCTATGAGTCGGTTCAGACTCGATGT
Organism: Chrysochloris asiatica; assembly: GCF_000296735.1. Taxonomy (NCBI): domain Eukaryota; kingdom Metazoa; phylum Chordata; class Mammalia; order Afrosoricida; family Chrysochloridae; genus Chrysochloris; species Chrysochloris asiatica. The sequence continues at coordinate 5,948,963 of NW_006408663.1, read as the reverse complement.
CACCTGACAACAACAACAAAGAGAGAAAAGTCTGGCCATCTGGCTTCCAAGGAGCATTCTAACTGTATGTCTCCCAGCACAGATTGATTTGTTCTTCTGGTAGTCTATAGTACTTTAAATATTGTTCTCTAACACCATAACTCAAATGAAACAATTTTTCCATTGTCTTCATTATTCATTTTCCAACTTTCACATGCATATGAGTCTCTTGAAAAAACCATGGCTTGGATCAGGTACATTTAAGTTCTCAAACTGACATCTTTGCTCTCAAGCACTTTAAAAGGTTTTGTACACCATATTTGCCTAACACAATATGTCATTTAATTTCTTATCTGATACTTCCATGAGTGTTGATGGTGGATACAAGCAAAATAAACTCTTTGAAAATGTCGTCTTTCTTATCCTTTATCATGATATTATTTATTGCTCAAATGGTGGGGATTTTTGTTTTCTTTACATTGAGATGTAATTATAAAAAGATGATGGAAAGAATACACAGAATCAATGTACCAAAAAGAAATGGTTGATGTTCTACCATTTCAAGAAGTGGCATATTAACAAGAGCCAAAGACCACAGCCTTAAGTATGGGTTGCATCTCAGTGTAAAGAAAATCCTCACCACTGGACCAATAAACAACATTTTTTATCAATGGAGAAAAGATTGAAGTTGTCAAAGACTTCATTCTTCTTGGATCAACCATCCACACTTATGGTAGCAGCAATCATGAAATCAAATGACGTATTGCATTAGGCAAATGTGCTACACAAGACCTTTTTCAAGCGCTGAAGAGCAAAGACGTCAGCTTGAGAACTAAGGTGCACCTGACCCAAGCCATGGTATTTTCAATAACCTCATATGCATGTGAAAGTTGGACAGTAAATAAGGAAGATCATAGAAGAATTGATGCATTTGATTTGTGGTGTTGGAGGAGAATATTGAAAGTATCGTGGGCTGCCAAAAGAACCGACAGATCTATATTCGAAGAAGTATAGCCAGAG
>NW_006408663.1:5926368-5947184 GCF_000296735.1 Chrysochloris asiatica | reverse complement strand
GGGATATGTTCAAGGTCATATTTTGCCTCTCATGGACTTGTTTTAATTTTCTTCAGCTTCACCCTGAACTTGCATATGAGAATCAAAGATTTGTTCCACGGTTTGCACCTGGCCTTTTTTTGGTTGATGATGTGGAGCTTTTCCACTGTCTCTACACAGACATAAAGAGATGTAAACTAATACCTCTGTATTCCATCTAGTGGAATCCATGTGTATAAGTGTTTTTTAATGTTATTTAAAGAGGTATTTGCAATGAAGAAATCATTGGTCTTGAAAATTTCTCATCATGTGATCTCCAGCATCATTTGTATTTCTAAGGCTATACTTTCCAACTAGTAATAATTCTGTACAGCTCTTGTACATCCTCATTTCTTATATTTGCTTTAGCATCTCTAAGTTTCAGAGTATCTTCTGATATCCATTTTTTACCTTTTCCTTCTTTCTTAATGATATTTGTTTTCTTCCAGTATGATGCTCTTGATGTCATCCCACAACTCTTCTGGTCTTTGGTTTTTAGTGTCTGATGTATCAAATCTGTTCTTCAGATGCTCTCTAAATTCATGGGGGATATATTCAAGGTCATATTTTGGCTCTTGTTAATTTGTTTTCATTTTCTTCAGCTTCAACCTGAACTTGCTTATGAGCAATTAATTGGTGATCTGTTTTACAGTCTGCCCTGACCTTGTTTTGGCTTATCATATGGAGTGGTTTCACCATCTCTTTCCACAGTTGTATTCAATTTGATTTATGTGTATTCCACATGGTGAGGTCCATATGTATAATCATCTTTTATGCTGTCTAAAGAAGGTATTTGATTGACTTATACTTACGGATTTAGTAGCTCAAAAGATGGAACAAATCTCTACAGCAAGGATCATTCCCACCCCCTCAATACACAGAGTTGAAAGGGATGGGAAACTTAGACATCGGTTACCAAAAAAGGGGGCACTAGAAAGGCAAAAAGTGACTTGCTTACAAGCTTTCATGAAAGAGCCTAGCTCCAGAGGGTGTGGGGGAAGGTAGAATCTCCACTAAGCAGTTTCCAACCTATCTGGACAGGGCTGATTAAAGGAGATGAGGATATAAGACTTTTGTGGTTCACTAGTGAATAATTCCACTACTCATTTGTCAGGTTGTCATACTGTAGTGGCTTGCGAGTTGCCATTAAAGCCAGAGAGGATGAAATAGAAGAATCCTACCAACTTCTTCAATCTGAAATTGATCAAACATACAATCAGGATGTATTGATCATTACTGGTGATTGGAATGCAAAGGTTGGGAGCAAAGAGGACAGATCACAGTAGGAAAATATGGCACTGGTGATAGAAATGATGCTGGAGAACTCATGAGAGAATTCTTCAAAATCCATGATTTGTTCACATCAAATACCTTCTTCAGACAGCATAAGAGATTACTATACACATGGATCTCACCAGATGGAATACATAGAAATCAAATTGACTACATATGCAGAAAGAGACAATGGAACAGCTCCATATCATCAGTGCAAACAAGTCCAGGGGCAGACTGTGGAATAGACCATCAATTACTCCTATGCAAATTCAAACTGAAACTGAAGAAAATGAAAACAAGTCTATGAGAGTCAAAATATGACCTTGAATATATCCCACCTGAATTTAGAGATCATCTGAAGAACAGATTTGATACATTAAACACTAAAGACCAAAGACTAGAGAGTTGTAGACTGACATTAAGAAAATCATACATAAAGAAAGCAAAAAGTCACTGAAAAGACAAGAAAGAAAGAAAAGGTCAAAAATGGATGTCAGAAGAGACACAGAAACTTGCTCTCCAGCATAGAGATGTTAAAGGAAATGGAAGAAATGAGGAGGTACAAAAGCTGAACAGAAAATTTCAAAGATCAGCTCGAGCAGATAAAACCAAATATTATAGTAAAATGTGCAAAGATCTGGAATCATAGAACCAAAATGGAAGCACACACTCAGCATTTCTCAAGCTGGGGGAACTGAAGAAAAAATTCAAGCCTTAACTTTAGCTATTGAAAGATTCTCTAGGCAAATTATTGAATGATGCAGAAAGCATCAAGAGAAGATGGAAAGAATATACAGTACTGAAGTAATATACTGTACTGAAAGGAAATGGTTAATTTCAAGAGACAGCATATGATCAAGAGCCAATACTATTGAGGGAGGAAGCCCAAGGTGCATTGAAGGGATTGACAAAGACCAAGGCACCAGAATGATGAAATAAAAATGGACATCTTTCAAAAAAGTGAGGCAGCACAGGGGTCACTCACTCATCTCTACCAAGAAATTTGGAAGACAACTATCTGGCTGACTGATTGGAAGAGATCCATATTTGGGCCCATTCCAAAGAGAGGTGACCCAATAGTATGCATATAATCATCAGACAATCTTTTTGATATCCCATGCGAGTAAAGTTTTGCTAAAGTAATACAGAAATTGCTACAATTATACATTGACAGAGAACTCCCAAAGGTTCAAGCCTGATTCAGAAGAGGCTGTGGAATGAAGGATATCATTGCTAATGTACAATGGATCTTGGCTAAAAGCAGAGACTATCAGAAAGTTGTTTACTTGTGCTTTATTGACTACGCAAAGACTTTCAATTGTGTGGATCATGACAAGCTATGGACAACATTGCAAAGTATGAGTATTCCAGAACATTTAATTGTGCCTATGAGCAATCTGTACCTGGACCAACAGAACATGGGAACACTGAATGGTTTAAAATTAAGAAAGGTATGTGACAAGGTTGTATTCTTTCACCATATTTATTCAACCTGTATGCTGAGCAAATAAACCAAGAAGCTGGGTTCTATGAAGAAAAACATGGCATCAGGATTGGAGGAAGACTCATTAACAAACTGCGATATGCAGATGATAGACACAACCTTGCTTGTTGGAAGTGAAGAGGACTTAAAATAGTTACTGATGAAGATCAAAGAGCATAGCTTTAGGTATGGATTACATCTCAATGTAAAGAAAACAAAATTCCTCACCACTGGACCAATAAACAACCTTCTTATCAATGGAGAAAAGATTGAAGTTGTCAAGGACTTCATTCTTCTTGGATCAACTATCAACACTCATGGAAGCAGCAATCAAGAGATCAAACAATGTATTGCATTAAGTAAAGGTGCTGCACAAAACCTTTTTAAAGAGTGGAAGAGAAAGGATGTCAGCTTAAGGACTAAGGTACATCTGACCCAAACCATGGTGTTTTCAATAACCTCACATGCATATGAATTCTGGGCAGTGAATAAGGAAGATGGTAGAAGAATTGATGCCTTTGAGTTATGGCATTTGTGGAGGAGAATATTGAAAGTGCCATGGGCTGCCAAAAGAACCCAAAGATCCACTTTGGAATAAGTGGAGCCAGAGTGCTCCATAGAGGCTCCTACAGGCCAGGATGGCCAAACTTTGTCTCTCATACTTTGGACATATTGTCAGGAGGGACCAGTCACTGGAGAAGGGTATCATGTTTGGTAAGGTGAATAGTCAGAGAAAAAGAGGAAGGACCCCAACGATTTGGATTGGCCAAGTGGCAGCATCAATGGACTCAAGCATGGCAACAGTAGTGACGATGGCCCAGGATAGGGCAGTAGTTCGTTCTGCTGTGCATAAGGTTGCTATGTGTCGGTACTGACTTGACAAGCGAATAACAACAACAACAAGTGAATAATTGCTATCAGGACTGACTGTGAGTGTTGGAAATGTAAAGGCAAACATTTTGTAATGAAAGGAGGGGAGTGGTTTCTTTGGCGGTCAAGAAGCGGAGGTCCGAGGGACCATCGAGGGAGAAGAGCAGGGTGCAGGACCCTATCCAGAGAAGCAGTGATGCCATAGATGGAGGCAGAGACAAAGATGTGGAGAGATGGAGCAGCTGGGGATCTGGACTCATGGTGGGACAGGGTCTGTGTGCTGTCGGCTGGGGGTAAGGCTTGTGGGGTTTACCCTTTGGTTGTTTGATGATGCATGGAGTTGTTTTTGTTATGTGTCGTGGAGTCCGTTCCGACTCATAGCGACCCTGTACAGGGTTTCCTAGGCTGTCAATCTTTAAGGGAGCAGAAAACATCATCTTTCGGCCGCGGAACAGGTGGTAGTTTCAAACTGCTGACCTTGCGGTTCGCAGCCCAATTTGTAACCAGTACGCTACCAGAGCTCCTTTGGTTGTTTGATGATGCAGGGAGGGGATTCTAATAACTGCAAAGAAATGAAATATGATAGGATGAATGTAAAGCTAATATTGTCCCATGTGAACTACCACTTCATTCACAATAAAACTTAAAAAAAAAAAAGGTATTTGAAATAAACAAATCATTGATTTTGAAGAATTCGACTATGCGATCTCCAGCATTATTTCTATCATCAAGGCCATATTCTACAACTACTGATCCTTCCTCTTTGTTCACAACCTTTGCATTCTAATCACCAGTAATGATCAATATATCTTCATTGTATGTTTGATCAATTTCAGATTGAAGAAGTTGGTAGAATTCTTCTATTTCATCTTCACTGACTTTAGTGGTTGGTGCATAAATTTGAACACTGGTCTTCCCTGTAGACGCATGTATATTATCCAATCATGGTGTTGTACCTCATGACAGATCTTGATATATTCTTTTTGATGATGAATGCAATGCCATTTCTCTTCAGTTTTTCAATCCCTGTATAGTAAGCCACGTGATTGTCAAATTCAAAATGGCCAATACCAGTCCATTTCAGCTCACTAATGCCTATGATATCGATGTTTATGTGTTATTTTTGACAATTTCTAATTTTCCTAGATTCATACCTCATACATTCCATGTTCTGATTATTAATGAATCTTTACATGTTTCTCTTAATTTAAAGTTGTGCTCCATCAACAAATGAAGGTCCCATGCACATTATTCCATTTGTGTCATCACAGTCAACTCTATTTTGCGGAGGCAGCTCTTCCCCAGTTGCATTTTTAGTGCCTTCCAACCTGAGGGGCTCATTTTCTGGCACTATATCTGACAGTGTTTCTCTGCTATTCATAGGTTTTCAGTGACTAAATAGTCAAAAGTAGTTCATGTCTCCTCCTTCCTAGTCTATTTTTGTTTGGAAGCTCATCTGAAGCCTTTTTACCATAGGTGACCCTGCTGGTATTTAAAATACCCATGGCATAGCTTCCAGAATCACAGCAACTCACAAACCACCATAGCACAAGAAACTGACAGAAGAGTGGTGGATATCTGAAAGTATTCTGGTGTTATTCATTTTGTTTCAGTATTCAATTTTCTGGTCCTAACTAACAGTGTTTCACACTATTCACAAGGTTTTCAGTGGCTAAAGATTCATACTCTGCCCTCCTTCTTCAGAATCTTTCTTTGTCTGGCACCTCAGGTGAAACCTAAACACCATGAGTGACCCTATCGGCACTCAAAATACCTATGGCTTAGCTTCCAGCTTCACAGCAACATGCAAGTCACCATACTGTGACAAGCTGACAAATAATGCCCTATGTGGACAGTCACCTTTTATGTTATTGCAAAAAAAGGTATATGCACTGAATAAGTCATTAGTCTTGCAATCTCTAACATGCAATCTCCAACATTGTTTCTGTTACCAAGGAAATATTTTCCAACTTCTGATCATTCTCTTTGTTTACAACCTTGGCATCCCATCAGGAGGAATTATCAAGGTATCTTGATTGCATGGTTAAACAAATTCACATTAAAGAAATTGGTTGCTCTTGTTAAATGCAGTTGATTGGTTCTGACACATAGTGAGCCTGTACAGCGTTTCTGAGGAGCAGCTGGTGAGCTTGAACTGCCAACCTTGCAGTTCAAACCAACTTTGAGTGCTTATCCTAAGGTACCACACTAGGAAGAAATTGATAAAATTCTTCAATTTCATCATCACTGGCTTTAATGGTTAGTGTGTAAGCTTGATTAATAGTGGTACTAACTGGTCTTCCTTCTGTTGATGTTGTTAAGTGCCATCAAGTTGGTTCTGACTCAGAGTGACCCTGTATAGTATTTCTGAAGAGTAGCTGGAGTGTTGAAATGCCGACGTGTTGGTTCAAATTGACCTTGCTGTCCAGTGCTTATCCTACAGTGCCACACCAGGACTCCTAACGCTTATTTTAGGAGGACACGATTAAATACATAATAGGGAAATAATATATTGAGCACACCTTAAAAATATTTCTGTGTGTAACACCTAGACTTTAGCTTTTTTTATTTGAACTTAAAAGTAAAGAACTTGGAGAATATCATTCAAAGGATAACCTTAGAGGTCTGTGGGGAAAGGCATTTCAATTAGGAAATTCTGTCTCATTTAACGAAATTCATGAGCCATTGTGTATTACCTCTTTGAGTTTCCATTTCTTTATCAGTAAAATGAAGTGGTTGAGTAATTTGGAAATAAGTAAAGCCCTGGCATTCAATAAATTTTGTTTAAGTACTATTAATTATGATGGTGGTGGTGGTGACATGCCAGAGAATCAGTTCTGACTAATAGCTACCCTGAATATGGTTTCTGAGGCTGTAAATATTTAGGGGGGCAGCTGATAGTTTCGAACTTCTAACCTGGAGTTTAGCAATCTGACTTGGAACCACAATACTAACTACCAGAGCTCCTTATTAATTATGATACACAGGATATTTATGTAATTTAAATTTCATAAATGAAATTGGCAATAATTCTCTTCTGTTATAGCTATATGTAGGAGTATATAGTTCAGAAAATATAAGAATTGTTAGTAATTGCATTCTGCAAGAAGAGGGTGATATGAGAAGTTATTCCTATTTACGTAAACAAGAAATTATTTTTCATTTTTACAATTACAATTTAATGCAGTGGGAAGCGGTGAATACATGAAGATAGATTAAATGAAGTAAAGATTTTGACCTTTAACTGTGTCCATCTTCCTCTTTTCCTTTATTTGTTGACTCTCTCTCTGTCTCTTTCCCTCTATCTCTTTTGCTGCCTTTGTCATTCTCTCTTCCCTTTACCACTTACTTTTAATCCTACACTTTTTCATCTATATATTCAACAATACCTAGTTAGGTAAAAAAAATCAAGTACGACTTGTAAATATTCAGCTAACCTAAAGCCATCAATTCTCTGTCTTTGTAGTTTAGAAACAATTGTTCCTGATATGAGTATCAAAACACGAGTACAAATTTTAATTTAAAAAATGTTACAGGCAACTTTTTCTGCAGAGGTCTGGAAAAAGCCAACTGCTCACACAAGTCCTTTAGTCCAGTTTGTTCCAGTGTCAGAGAACCACAACATTCAAGGAGCCATTCATACAGCTGCAGGGAGTGTTCATTGTGGCGGCGTCTTTCTAACGTTTGCAGCAACAGAACCCTATCAACCATAACATTCAGTCAGAGCCATCACTTACATGCCTGCCAGTTACTTCGCCTTGCAGAAGGTTATCACAGCCTACTGGAATGGTTTTCTATAAACCATCTTTCTGAGAGATTGCAGACCAGTGTTACTGAAATAGGGCTACAGGGAAATTTGGCATTTGTGATGGAATTCTCTCCTAGGAAGAGAAAAGTTTTTTTTTTTTTTTTGGACTTGCACTTTATCACTCTTATATTACCTAAGATAACCTAGGTTATTAGTGTGTGGGTGTGGGTGGGTCGGTGGGTGGGAAATCACGGATTGGGTATATTATAAATGAAGAGTTATTTGAAGTGCTAAATAGCTTGCCTTTCTGACAAGAACTAAAGATATTATTTTATTTTTATATGCAAGAAAAATATTTAAGACACTTTTGTCTATGTCAGCCTATACAACAGAATTTTAATACAGCATCAGTACAGTAAATATAATTCTATTTACTCTTATGGGCAGAATCTTGGAATCTGGTCTCTTTAAATTCTCCCTTTCTAGTTCAAAGGATACTATTGTTCATCTATGTACCCCCTTTTTTTTTTTTTTTTTATCTTTTCTTACTTCTTTTGACATGTACCACTTCCTTCATTATTCTGAAAACTAATACAGGATATCAGTGTCATTATAGCTGCTCCTAGACTCTGTTTCAGCAAACCCTAGAGTGTCACTGACAAAGATAACTCTGTTTCTTGCTCACAAGCAATGTGATTTTTTTCTCCATATAACCATGTTTTCTTTGGCAAAACAAGAGCTGTTGCTTGTCCCATCGTAGAACACCATCTGGCACTGATCCATCTCTGAGGCAACAGCCTCACACTGGAGGCCCCTGTTACCCAAATTTCCAGATCTAGATTTCTGGAAACTCTGACTGCAGATAACTGGAGTGATGTTCAAAAGCCCAAAAAAAACAAGCTAAACTTTTGCCATGGAGTTGATTCCAACACCTGGTGGTTCCATGTATATCAGAGTAGAACTCCATAGGGTTTTCATTGGCTGATTTTTTAAAAATAGATCACCAGGCTTTTCTTCTGACATGTCTCTGGAGGATCTTGAACCGCCAACCTTTATACTAGAATCTAAGAGCTCAAACATTTTGGCTACCAAAAATCTCCCAGTGCCCACCATGCCACACTAAAAAAGGATTCTCACCTAACCATCAAAGATTGATCCCATATTCATCTCCCTTTAAACTATGACACTTCCCTGTTCCTACTAGGGCAACTCTTTACCTACCCAACAAATTTCCCATACAGGGTTGTGTGTGTGAGCTTTTGTGAACCCTGTGTGCAGAGAATACTAGTTTTACAAACGTACCATCATCTACTTGTACAAAAGCTCACTCAAAGAACTCTCCCATGTGACCTTGCTGGTAATTTGCAATGGATCCAGTCATCTCATATGTATGTGAAAGTTGGATAATGAATAAGAAAGTTCAAAGAAAAATTGATGTCCTTTAAATATGGTTTAGGCAAAGAATATTGAATGTGAACTGCTAGAAGAACAGACAAATCTGTCTTATTAGGAGTACAACCAGAATGCTCCATAGAAGCCAGGATGAGGAGACTTTGTCTCACACACTTTGAACATATTACCAGGTGGGAGCAGTCCCTGGAGGAGGACATCATGCTTGGTAGAGAGAGGGTCAGTGGAAAAGGAATAAGACTCTCAATGAAATTAGTTGACACAGTGCCTGCAAAAATGGCCTTAAATATAGAAACAATTGTGAAGATGTTACAGGACTGAGTAGTGTTCATTCTGTAAGACTGAGGGCTTCAATGAGTCAGAACCAGATGCACAGCATCTAACAACAGCAACAATAAACAAAACCGGAAATCCCTGAGTGGTGTAAAGGGTCAACACAATCAACTTCTAGCAAAAAAGTTAGAGGCTCTGGTCTACCCAGAGGAACTCAGTCGATACTTTAAGATCTCATTGTTGTTGTTAGGTGCCATCAAGTCGATACTGACCCATAGCAACTTTATGTGCAGCAGAATGAAACACTGCCCAATTCTAGGCCAACCTCACTACTGTTGCCAATCTTAAATCCATCGATGCTGCCATTTGGCCAATCCATCTCCTTGGGGGTCTTCCTCTTTTTCTCTGACCCTCCACCTTACCAAACATGATATCCTTCTCCAGTGACTGGTCACTCCTGACAATATGTCCAAAGTATGAGAGACGAAGTTTGGCCATCTTGGCCTCCAAAGAGCACTCGGGCTGCACCTATTCCAAAACAGATCGCTTGGTTCTTTTGGCAGCCCATGGCCCTTTCAATATTCTTCTCCAACATCCTAACTCAAAAGCATCAATTATTCTGTGGTCTTGCTTATTCACTGTCCAGCTTTTGCATGCATATGAGATTATTAAAAATACCATGGCTTGGGTCAGGCACAACTTAGTCCTCAAGCTGACATCTTTGCTCTTCAACATTTTAAAAAGGTCTTGTGCAGCAGATTTGCCTAATGCAATACGCCGTTTGATTTCTTGACTGCTGCTTCCATGAGTGTTGATAATTGATCCAAGAACAATGAAGTCCTTGACAATGTCAATCTTTTCTTCATTGATAAGAATGCTGTTTACTGGTCCAGTGGTGAGGATTTTTGTTTTCTTTACATAGAGATATAATCCATACCAAAGGCTATACTCTTTGATCTTCATCAGTAAATGTTTTAAGTCCTCTTCACTTTCAGCAAGCAAGGTGTATCATCTGCATATCACAGGTTGTTAATGAGTCTTCTTCCAATCATGATGCCACGTTTTTCTTTCTATAACCCAGCTTCTTGGATTATTTGCTCAGCATACAAATTGAATAAGTATAGTGAAAGAATACAACCTTGTCACACGCCTTTCTTAATTTGAAACCATTCAGTGTTCCCATGTTCTGTTTGAACAACTGCTTCTTGGTCCAGGTACAGATTCCTCATGAGGATAATTAAGTGTTCAGGAAAACTCATACTTCGCAATGTTGTCCATAGCTTGTCATGATCCACACAATCAAAAGCCTTTGCACAGTCAATAAAGCACAGGTAAACATCTTTCTGATATTCTCTGCTTTCAGCCAAGATCCATTGGACATCAGCAATTATATTCCTTGTTCCACAGCCTCTTCTGGATCCGCTTGAACCTCTGGAAGTTCTCTGTCAATGTATGATTGTAGCTGTTTCTGTATTACTTTTAGCAAAACTTTACTCGCATGGGGTATCAATGAGCTTGTCCGATGATTGCTGCATTCTTTTGGGTCACCTCTCTTTGGAATGGGCACAAATATGGATCTCTACCAATCAGTCAGCCAGATGGTTGTCTTCCAAATTCCATGGCAGAGATGAGTGAGTGCCTCCTGTGCCACCTCACTTTCTTGAAAGATTTCAATATTTATTCCATTAATTCCTAGTGCCTTGTTCTTTGCCAATTCCTTTAATGTAACTTAGACTTCCTCACTCAATATCATTGGCCCTTGAACAAATGCTACCTCTTGAAGCAGTTGAACATTAAACATTTCCTTTTGGTACAATGACTCTGTGTTTTCCTTCCATCATCTCTTGATGTATCATTCAATAATTTGCTCAGAGAGTCTTTCAATAATGAAAGTCGAGGCTTGAATTTTTTCTTCAGTTCCCCCAGCTTGACACATGCTGAGAGTGTTCTTCCCTTTTGGTTTTCTGATTCCAGATCTTTGCACATTTTATTGTGATATTTGGCTTTATCTTCTTGAGCTGATCTTTGACATTTTCTGTTCAGCTCTGGGACCTTCTAATTTTTTCCATTTGCTTTAAGATCTGTACGCTGAAGAGCAAGTTTCAGTGTCTCTTCTGACTTCCATTTTGACCTTTTCCTTCTTTCTTGTCTTCTTAGTGACTTTTTGCTTTCTTCATGTATGATGTTCTTGATGTCATCTCACAACTTTTCTAGTCTTCGGTCTTTAGTGTTTAATGTACCAAATCTGTTCTTCAGATGATCTCTAAATTCAGGTGGGATATATTCAAGGTCATATTTTGGCTCCCTTTTACTTATTTTCATTTTCTTCAACTTCAGTTTGAATTTGCATATGAGTAATTGATGGTCTGTTCCAGTCTGCCCCTGGCCTTGTTTTCACTGATGATATAGAGCTTTTCCATTGTTTCTTTCTACATATGTAGTCAATTTCATTTCTATGTATTCCATCTCGTGAGGTCCATGTGTATAGTCTTCTCTTATGCTGTCTGAAGAAGGTATTTGAAATGAACAAATCATTGATTTTGCAGAATTCTATCATGCATTCTCCACCATCTTTTCTATCACCAAGGCCATATTATCCCACAACTGATCCGTCCTCTTTGCTCCCAACCTTTGCATTCTAATCACCAGTAATGATCAATACATCTTGATTGCATGTTTGAGCAATTTTAGGTTGAAGAAGTTAGTAGAAGTCTTCTATTTCATCCTCACTGGCTTTAGTGGTTGGTGAGTAAATTTGAATAATACTGGTATTAACTGGGTTTCCCTGTAGATGTATGGATATTATCCTATCACAGACAGCGTTGTACCTCTTAACGTCTGGATATGTTCTTTTTGACGATGAATGCAACACTTTTCTTCTTCAATTTGTCATTCCCGGCATATTAAACCATGCAGTTGTCAGATTCAAAATTGCCAGTACCAGTCTATTTCAGCTCACTCATGCCTAAGATATCGATGTTTATGTGTTCCATTTCATTTTTGACAAATTCCAATTTTCCCAGATTCATACTTTCTACATTCCATGTTCTGATTTTCAATGGATGTTTACAGCTGTTTCTCTTAATTTTGAATTCTGCCCCATCAGCAAATGAATATCCCATAGGCTTCTCTACCACGGGCTTTACTCCATTCATGTCATCATGGTCAGCTCTACTTTGATGAGGCAGCTCTTCCCCAGTCACATCTTGAGCGCCTTTCAACCTAAGGTGCTCATTTTACAGCACTATATCTGACAATGTTTCTCTGCTATTCATAAGGTTTTCAGTGAGTAAATATTCGGAAGTCATTCATCAGTCTTCCTTCCTAGTCTATCTTAGTCTGGAAGCTCATCTGAAACCTGTTCACCATTATTTAAAATACTGGTGGCATAGCTTTCAGGATCACAGCAACTCACAAGCCACCACAGTAAAATAAACTGATCCTATTACATGTCATCTAATCTCATTTTCAGATCTCTTAGGCAAGGTTGGTTATTTGATTAGTCTCTGCCGTTCTTTATTGTCACAAATTGTGTCATGTACCATTAAGTCTTAGAGAAAAAATGAAATTGGATGAATGGTGGTTAGGAGTGGTATTGTGTTGTTACATTCTTAATAGAAATGTAAAGGACTGTTCTACATTTGAAATGTGCCTGTTCATGGTGATAATTTAGCTTAGCGTAGTGACGGGAGTAGACCTAATATATTAGCCTAATGAATTAAGGCTCCATAAAATCTTCACAGTTGGGGTCTCACTGAGGAGGGTAGGGGCATTGTGAAGAGAAGGAAGACAGCTCAGAGGGGAAGATACTATCACAATTTCTTTGAGGGGAAGGCTGGACCCAAGAAAAATAGATTTATTAAAAGTAAGTGCATGTTTACAAAAAGACAAGACACCAATGGAAGCATTTGGTTAGTAAGGTTTACTGCGACCCTATGCACCTAAGTCTTGTCTTCCAAAATGTTTTATTCCCAGAGTTCCCTAACTCCACTATCACTGCTATTCCAATGCCTGAATTGGGAGCAATGAAAGTTCCCTCTGAAAGCAATAAAATGCTCCATGCTTTTGATTCTGCTCCTTTGTAAAGATCTCTCTTCTCATGATGTCCTACTGGGAAGGAATCAACCATCTACAGCTAGTAAAATCAATTGTTAAACAGTGTATCTATGTGTGTGTGTATGTGTTTTCTGGCCTCATTTCACATAGTGAAATAGACTTTCTTATGTCCCCTCAAAGAATCATAGCATACTGTCATTTTGTTCAGAGAAAGGCTTGGGATGCAATGCTAAAAACTGCTGTTGGGGATCTTTTGATGTGTAATGTATTTTGACCAAGTGAGCTTTTTATCTCTGCCTTAGTAACCTTAGCCTTATCACTCAGCAGGAGGCAGCTGCCTTCCTTCAGGTGCCATTCTGACAACACAGACAGTCTTCTCCCTTCCTATCACACACTTATCTAGACTTCCTTAGAGTTAGGAAACTTTCTTGGGCTATTTACTCTCAGAGACAGAGGAAAAGTCTTTGCTTCAAAGATTGAGTTTCTATTTCCTGCACTCAGCCCCACACAGGTTGGATGAAAACATTAAAGCATAGTAATCAGAGATTCCTTCACTCTCTGCATTAAATAGTGACATGCATACGGCTGTTCAAAAGGTGCACAGCCCAGTATATTTCATTGCAATATCTACACATTAATGTAGTTGAAAGTGGATTTGGAAGTACGGGATAGATTTAAAGCACACCCTCGTGACTCTGCATGAATTGGACGGGTTTAGACCAGTTTGTTCTAGTTGTGCAGAACCACAGCAATAAACAAGCCATTCATAAAGCATAGAGCGTGTGTTCATTGTGGTAGCATATTTTGCTGAAAATCTTTTAAATTATGCCATGAAGAATTTGGGCATAAATCCACTTCAAACCACAGGACAGTCTCAGGGGTGGCCAACATAGGGCATATGTGCCAAAAATGCTATGTGGGTTCATTCTCAGAGTCCATCTCTGCCACCACATTTATGATTTTATCCACCTACAAAAACCCACCAAAAGCTAGCTTTGTCCCCACCTTCTCAAGACTCAACGTAATAGAAATTCTTTCTGTTTTAAAACACAATCTAAAGTCATTATATAGCCATGAGTTTATATTTGCCAATTCACACTGTCTCATATCATAAAAGAAGATATTGAATTCTTGACATTCTCTTTTATAAGGTCATCAATCCCTGCAATAGGAGATGATTTTGAAACAGTACATTGGCTCTGACTAAGAGGTCAAGGGAAAGGATTATTAATTAAAAAAATGAATGTTACATAAAATAATAATGGATAGATCTAATATTTATTGCACTGACTTGTGCCAGCATTGAAAGAACTCCTCATATTTTTATTTTGTTTAATTCTTATGACAGTGTTATGAGGTAGACAGTAATAATTTTTTCTATATTCCATATGAGGAAATGAAATCTCAGAAAATTTAAGTATCCTGCTAGTAGAGGATGAAACTAGACCACGAATGCATACATTCTGACCCCAGAATTTATTTTCTTAATCACCATATTTATGTAGCAATTTCCCATCCATTCACCTAATATTCTCCCTCTCATACTATATTAAATTTATTCAGAAGTTGAAAAAAAAATGAAAGGTCAAAAACTAAAATTTTATCAGCGTGTTTTATTAATTCAAGGTTTATTTTCCAAATCAGTTTGTAACTCTAAATGTACAAAATTGTTTCCTCTAATGTCTCCCAATTTCATATAACCAGAATGCAATAAACTCCATTCCATATTCCTTTTTCACAGATCATCAGTGTTTGGAGTATCCCTCCAAGTAGACAAGTATTTTTTTAATGGATATTTTAAAAGCTAAAATATAAGAATCCTTCATTTGCAAATGTTATAGTCTGCAAAGGTAAAGGCATTTTTTGGTTTAAGTAGAAGTGCATGGACTGGAATAAGGCAGTTTAAACCTAAACATATTGACTGTAGTTTCTCACATTCAGCACTGAATGGGTTGCAGTAGGCAAATATATCAGGAAGTTATAATGTCAAAGGGGAGCTGTATACGCAAGATATGCCACAGGACTTCTCCATATCCAAAGAAACAAGACATTCCTATTCTCAGAGACGACACCAACCCAGTTCCTTCCTATCCTTTACAGGGCTAATCTGCAGGTTTCCTCCTCTTTCAAAGTTCTAGAAATATACGATAATGACTGTAGCTTGTCAGGAACTGTTTTTCCAGCTTGAATCCAGTAACCAAATGCATTTGCAGCATGCTGTTTGATATCCTGGTTTCCCTGCAAACTCTGATTGATTGCTACAGCAAAGTCCACCAGCCTAAAAGTTGAGAAGAAACTAATTATAACCATAATAATGTAAACTAAACTGACACTGTTTTGCTATTAGTTCCATAGACATACTACAATAGGGGACTATCTTTTCTCTTTCATTGGGAATGAAAGGGGGAAGACACGTTTAGATCTTCTGCTTTGTGTCAAAAACACACCCACTCAATAATTCTTGAGTGAATGGAATGTGTAAGGATGAAAATCTATCTGGTACAAGGATTCCAAAGGCTCTGTTAGGTATCTAGTAATGACTGATGCATGTTTGTTGGTCTGTTTATTCATGCATTCACTCTTTTATTTATTCATAGTATACCTGATAGGAATGAGACTGTTACTGGTACTAGAATTAAAAATTTAAAAGAATAAGGGTCCTTATTGTCAGTGTCCTCATTCTATCACTGCAAGTAAATGAGCTAGAAAATCTCAAATTGAGCTAAAGGCTATGAAGAAAGTAAAAGAAAGGTTATTGTTGTCGTTAAGTGCCATCAAATTGGTTCCGACTCATAGTGACCCACAGGGTTTCCACCTATAGGGCTTCCGAGAAGTGGCTGGTGAGCTTGAACTGCCACCTTGCATACAAACCAACTTTGCATACCATTACTTTAATGCACAGCACCACACCAGGACTTCAAATAAAAAGGAGAGGGAAAAGGCAAGCATAAGTGTAAATGTAAGCAAATCTGGAATGGGAGATAGGTCAGCTAGAAAAACCAACTTTGAGCCAGTAGTATTTGAGCTGAAATCTGGCAGAGAGAAAGCAGCCAGGTGTATAATGTTCTGGTGGCAGAACAGTTCAGGAAGGGGTCATGTCATATGCAAAGTCCTAAGGGTAGAGAAAACCTACGCATATTCCATGGATAGAAATAAGGCCCTTGTGCTGGAGAGTAAGTAGTTAACAAGGAAACGGGGAGTGAAAGTGTAGGGAGGTGAGGAAGAAGAGGTGGTCTTACAGAGGTAAGCATAAGCTAGAAATAATTTAGTTTACTTTCTTTTTTTTTGGGGGGGGAGGGGGTCCATGAGAAGAACCCAGAAAACTTTAATTAAGAAGTCATTTTAATTTTATCTGGTAAGTACTGGACTGCGAACCATGAGATCAGCAGTTCAAATCCTGCCAGCTACTCTGTGGGAAAAAGGTGAGGCTTTCTATTCTGAAAAGCTTGAAAAAATTTCAGAAATCCTATACAGTGTGGCTATGTGTTGGCGTTAACTCTACAGCACTTAACAATAACAATATCAAAAAGATTACCTTGGGTGCCATATAGAACAGATTTATAACAAGATAGGAGTCCTGATGTGGCACTATAGGATAAGCACTCGACCACAAGGCCGGTTTGAGCCATCTGTTCCTTGGAAACCCCCATACAGGGTCACTATGAGTTTGAGTTGACTCATTGGCATCTAACAACGACACCCACTCACTTGCTAGGCTTTAATCAAGGCTTCATCATTTATTTCCTAACTTTCCCTCACAATTTATATTTTATTATTCTACAATTCCTGCAGAATCTAACTGAAAATCTCTCTCTTCTTTTTTGGTGTTAAAATTCTAGTAAAAGGTATCATCCTTCCCATCTGAACAACTTAGTTCCTACCCTTGTCTTGTTATGTTGTTGTTGTTTTGTTCTATTGAGTTTACGGTAGATATGAGTCAGAACCGATCAGATGGTACTTAAAAACAACAAGAAGTCCATGGTGCACTGAAGGAATTGGCAAAGAACAAGGCACTGGGAATTGATAGACTACAAATTGAAATCTTTCAACAAAGTGAGGCAGTGCTGGAGGCACTCACTCATCTATGCCAAAATGTTTGGAAGACAACTACCTGGTCAACTGATTGGAAAAGATCCATATTTGTGCCCATTCCAAAGACAGGTGACCCAAGGAAATGTGGAAATCATCAAACAATATCACTGATATCCCAAGCAAGTAAAGTTTTACTAAAGGCAATACAGAATCAGCTACAAGCTTACATAGACAGAGAACTTCCAGAGGTTCAAGCCAGATTCAGAAGAGGACATGGAATGAGGGATATACCATTACTGACGTCAGATGGATCTTGGCTGAAGGCAGGGAATACCAAAAAGATGTTTATCTGTACTTTATTGATTATGCAAAGGTTTGCGATTGTGTGGATCATAACAAATTATGGATAACATTGTGAAGTATGAGTATTCCAGAACACTTAATTGTGCTCATAAGGAAGCTGTACATGGACCAAAAGGTAGTTGTTCGAACAGAACATGGGCATACCGAATGTTTAAAATTAGGAAAGGTGTGGAACAGGGTTGTATTCATTCATCATACTTATTCAACCTGTATGCTGAACAAATAATCTGAGAATCTGGGATCTATTAAGAAACACGCAGCATCAGGATTGGAAGAAGACTCATTAACAACCTGCGATATGCAGATGATACAACCTTGCTTGCTGAAAGTGAAGAAGACTTAAAATAATTACTGATAAAGATCAAAGAGCACACCTTCAGTATGGATTACATCTCAATGTAAAGAAAACAAAAATCCTCACCATTGGACCAATAAACAATATTCATATCAATGGAGAAAAGATTGAAGTTGCCAAAGACTTCATTCTTCTGGGATCAACCATCATCATTCATGGAAACAGCAGTGATGTAATCAAATGATCTATTGCATTAGGCAAATCTGCTGCACAAGACCTTTTTAAAGTGTTGAAGAGCAAAGATGTCAGCTTGAGAACTAAGGTGCACCTGACCGAAGCCATGGTATTTTCAATAATGCATATTCATGTAAAAGTTGGACAGTGAATAAGGAAGACCATAGAAGAATTGATGTTTTTGAGTTATGATGTTGGAGGAGAATATTGAAAGTCCCATGTACTGCCAAAAGAATAAATAGATCTGTGTTGGGTGAAGTACATACAGAGTGCTCCTTGGAAGTCAGAATGGCCAGACTTCATCTCTTATACTTTGGATATATTGTGAGAGGGACCAGTCACTAGAGAAGGATATCATGCTTGGTAATGTGGAGGGTCAGAGAAAAAGAGGAAGACCCCTAGCGAGATGGATTAGCAAAGTGGCAGCACCAATGGTCTCTGGAGTAGCAACGATTGTGAGGTTGGCCCAGGAGTCAGCAGTGTTTCACTCTGTTGTACATAGGATCACTATGAGTCAGAACCAACAAGATGACACTGAGCAACAAAAACAACAAAATCTCCCTCACCTAAAGAGCCCTGGTAATATAGTGGGTTGTATGTTGGGCTGCTAACCACAAGGTCAGCAATCCCAATTCATCAGCTGCTCTGAAGGAGAAAAATGAGATTTTTCTGCTCCCATAAACATTTACAGCCTCAGATACTCTATACAGGGACACTATGAGTAAAAATCAACTCGACAGCACACTACCATCACCCACCCCCACCCCCAATCCTACCTAGTTTCACTGTTATAGCTTCTCTCCCCTTCACTCTCAGAAATAGACCATTCTTCCAAGACAAGGTCAGCTCAATTCTTTTCTAAGTCTATAAGCATTTCTCCTTGTGCCTCTATTACTCGTTCTCTATATATTTTTTGTTTTTGTCTTTCCTGATCTTCAACTTCTAGCTACTGTAAAATGAAAATCCATTGACATTAATACAAAGTCTATATTTACTAATTCTGTGACATTGCAGCATGAATTTTCATGATCTCTTAGCCTGAAACTTCCTATTGATAAATTAGGATAGTAATAATAATGATAATAAATACTCATTAAAGGTTGCTCTGAGGAGGAAATGGATTAGCAAGTGTAAATGTACTTATTACCCTAATTGAGACATTAGCAACCACCAACATTCCCAATTTCCAGATAATATTGCTGGGTAATAAGCTACATTAGAACGTCATTAGGTGCCTTTGAGTCAGTTCTGACTCATAGTGACCATAAATACAACAGAATGAAACACTATCCAGTTCTATGCCATTCTCACAATTGTTGTTGCATTTGAGACCACATTGCTACTGCCACTGTGCCAATCCATCTCATTGTGGGTCTTTCTCTTTTACAATGATCCACCATTGATGAAGCTGAATGAACCACAAACAGGATAGAAACCAAAAGAAAATCACCAAGACGTAGCATAATCAAACTCTCAAAAATCAAAGACAAGAAAAGAATCCTGAAAACAGCTAAGGAAAAATGAAAATTTACCTACAAAGGAGAACCAATAGGATTAATCTCTGATTTCTCAGCAGAAACCATGCAAGCAAGAAGGCAACGGGATACATAAACAAACTCTTAAAGAAAAAATAGTCAATCAAGAATCATATACTCAATAAAAATGTCCCTCAAATGTTGTTGTTAAGTGCCATCGAGTTGGTTCTGACTCATAGCGACCCTGTATAGGGTTTCCAAGGAGCAGCTGGTGGGTTTGAACTGTTGACTTAGTCATTCACACTGTAGTACTGATCCTAAAGTGCAACATCTCAATGACAAATTATAACATTTCCAGATAAACAGAAATTAAAAGAATTTGTAAAAACCAGACGAACTTTACAAAAATACTAAAGCGAGTCCTTTGGATTGAGAACTAACATCAGCAGACAACAACCAGAGACTGACATGCACGGCAACACCACCCATAATTAAATCAATATAGAAAAGTATCCAAAGTAAAACAAACTTACAAGACAGAAAATAAGGAATCAGAGATACAACTTTTTAATGAAGACATTTGTCAAAAAGGGAAAAAAAGAGAACTATAGACCAATATCCCTAATAAACAGATGCAAAAATTCACAACAATAAAATTCAACTACATATCAAATCAATAATACATCATGACCTTGTGGCATTTACTCCAATCATAAGTGGAATTCATTCCAAAAATTCAAGAATGACTCAATATTAGAAAATAAACTTAATCCACCATATAAATAAATAAGGAAATGAATCACATGATCATATTGATTGTTAAGAAAAGGCATTTGACAAAATCCAACATCTATTCCTGATAAAAATACTCAACAAAGTAGGAATCAAAGGGAAATTCCTCACCATAATTAAGACCATACATACAAATCCAACAACCAACATTATCATCAATGGAGAGAATCTGGAAGCATTCCCTTTGTGAACAGGAACTAGACAAGGATTCTCTTTATCATCACTCCTATTCAATATTGTGTTGGAAGGCTTAGTCAAGAAAGGGAAATTAAAGGCATCTAAACTGGCAATTGTCATTGGACAATCTCTTTGATATCTCAAGCGAGTAAAGTTTTGCTCAAGGTAATACAGAAACAGCAACAATCATACATTGACAGAGAACTTCCAGAAGTTCAAACTGGATTCAGAAGAGGCCGTGGAACGAGAGATATCATTGCTGATGTCCGATGGATCTTGGCTGAAAGCAGAGAATATCAGAAGGATGTTTACCTA
>NW_006408663.1:5915644-5924808 GCF_000296735.1 Chrysochloris asiatica | reverse complement strand
TCGAAACTACCAGCTGCTCCGCGGGAGAAAGATGAGGCTTTCTACTCCCGTAAAGATTTATACCCTCAGAAACCCTGTACAGGGTCGCTATGGGTCGGAACCGACTCGATGGCACATAACAACAACAACAACATAAGAAATATTATTATAAGAAACCCAAAGGGACTTTCATAAATGGAAGAATATACTGTGGTCATGGATAGGAAGACAACATTGTGAAATGCAAACACTACTCAAAATAATCTATAAATATAACACAATCCTAATCCAGATTCCAACATTACACTTTAAAGAGATGGAAAATATGATCACTAACTTTACATGGGAAAAAAAAGAAACCTGGGATCAGCTAAACACTGCTTAAGAAGAAGAACATAGTAGGAGGCCTTTCCCTAATATCAAATTTGCTAAACAGTCACAGTGGTGAAAACAGCCTGGTACACAGTGGAACACAATTGAGATCTCAGAAGTAAATCCATCCACATAAAGAGTAAAAAGGGAGCCAACAAACTGGGGAAAAGTTGTTTACATGACATATCAGACAAGGCAATAGTCTCTAAAATTTATAGAAAATTATAACATCTCTACAAGAAAAAGACACATAGCCCAATTTAAAAATGGGTATAGGATATAAACAGACACTTCACTAAAGAAGATATCCAGCCAGCCAACAAACATATGATGAAATAGTCAATAACATTAGCCATTGTTGTTTTAAAGTGCTGTCAAGTCAGTTCTGACACATAGCGACCCTGAATAGGGTTTCCAAGGTGCAAATTCAAACGAGATATCATCTCACACCAGCATTAATAACAAAGTAAAAAGAAAACAACAAAGCTGACAAGAGTGTGGAGAGACTGGGGTCTTCCTACATTTCTGGTGGGACTGTAAAATGGTTCAACCACTATGGAAAATGGTGTGGTGCTTCATCAGAAAGTTAAAAATAGAAATACCATATGGCCCAGAAATTCTACTCCTTGATATATACCCATGAAAAATAAGATGCAGGACACAGATGTTCTGCACAGCAATAGTCACAATACCAAAAAGATGGAGACAGCAAAAATGTACTTCACTGGAAGAGTGGCTAAACAAACTTTGGTACAGACACACAGTGGAATACCATGTATTGCTGAAGAATAACGGTGAATCAGAAAAACACTTCATAACATGGATGAACCTGAAGGGCATTATGCTGAGTGAAATAAGCCAATTTTTAAAAGATAAATACTGCATAACACCATTATTATAAAAACTCAAGAAAAAGGGTTTTTTTTAAATAATAACAGAGACATTCTTTTATGGTTACCAAGGGTGGGAGGGAATGGAGAGTAATTCCATTAATTTCATATTGTATTTTATTAACTTAAATGTATGTAGTTTTAAATCATTAACTTATTTGCAAGTAGTTTATTTCTGTTTTCTTCAAAGAGAATCATTGTTTAACCACTAGAGAAAGATCTGTTGACACACTAACTTTCATTCAGAGGAATTTTATTCTAAAGGTCACATTCTCTAAATATTTCCTTCAAACTCGATGCAGACTTTTATGAACCAAATCAAACTAGTGGTCCCTCTAATGTGAGTAAAAGTAATCTGTAAACTGAGATTTGACCATAGGGTTTATGCAGCATATACCAATAAATATGGAGTAGGGAATATGAACTGCACAAATTAAATAAATTCACTGTGCCTGAAAAAAGTTGCATGAAGACTTATACAAAGACATTTTAGATGTTCTTAACACTAAGGTACTAAGGTCTGACCACAAATATTTGCCATTTAGCCACAAAAATCTGGTGAAGGGGGGATGTGCATGTGTGTGTGTGTTTCTAGAGATAGAGTCGTTTCAAATAAAAGGACAAACAAAAAATCATCTAGCAGAAGTGGAGGTCTTACCTCTTTTTCAATACAGTAGCTGAAGTAAAAATTACAAAGTCTCTAGAAGACACCTTTTTACTGTCCTATTTCATAAGTGGCAATGAAGCATGACAGAAGAGAGGCTTGATGAAGATCACACAGCCTATTAGTGCTGGAAAGGGAATTGGATTCAGGTCACCTAACTGCTAGCCCAAGACTTTATCCTTTCACTAACACTTGTACATTATGAAAAATGCAATAAGAGAAAGCCCCAAAGCTCACTGAAGTAAAGTCAACAGCTGTTCTCAGTCATTAGTTTAATGAGAAAATGTAATATTTTATTGGAAATCTGTTTTCAAATTTCATATAATGTTTTCAGAATGTGGCCTTCAGGCTTCATACTTTCTTCTTCCATGGGGTGAAATGTCACATTCATGAGTCTGCCATAAAAAAAGTCTTGCCCCAATGCTTTCCCTGGCTGTGGACTCTTGCCTCTGCTTTTGCATTAGTTTACGTTGAGAATTATCAAGATACCCACATCAGCATATAAGCCTCAAGCCTATGACTTTTGAGTCTAAAGTTAATGTAGAACTTCTGGGAATTAAATCGAGAGTTTACAAACACAATTTGAAATTAAGCAACATGTAGGCTTCCAGGGGGAAAAAAAAAAAAAAAAAAAAGCACAGGTTATACTTTTATGTTGTTGATGCATGACCATCGGAAAACACAGTTTCAGAGTGGTTCAGGAGATTAGACTTTCTCAAATAGCTTTGTTGTTGTTCGGTGTCCTGGAGTTCATTCTGACTCATAGCCATCCTATGTATAACAGAGCAAAACACTGTGTGTTTTATGTCATTCTCACAATTGTTGAAGTTACTACATAGTTTTAGGAAAATAACACATGCCTTCTTCATTTGTTTACCAGCTCCTCCCTCACTTGTTGTTGTTGTTGTTGCTGTTAAGTGCCACCAAGTTGGTTCTGGCTCATAGCAACCTTGTATAGGGTTTTTGAGGAGTGGCTAGTAAGTTTTCCCCATCGATCTGTGGTTCAAATTGACCTTAAGGTTGAGTGCTTCTCCAATAACACACACCAGTACCCAGTACTCCTCCCTCACTTAAGGAGCTATTTTTTGTAAATGTATTAGGATTTTTTTTTTTTTTTTCTCAGCAATATGTAAAACAGAATTGGCATAGATGCTTATGAAAATAACACGGGGTAGGAAAAGGAAGTGACTGGCTAGCAAACACAGAAAGCGATTATTATTTGAATAAAATATGATATTTTCCAACCATCTTACATAGTCTCACATGACAGTTTTCCCATGTTTAAACTAAAAACGCATAAAGTCAAAATGTTGTGTTACATAAATTTTAAGCTATAAAAAATTGAGTTGTAATTTTATCTTAACTCTTAAAAATTCAGATTTTTGCCCCTTTTAATCCAGTTAATAAAAGGAACATTCAGTATAATTCTTGACTATCTTAAAGTGTCCTGTAGTCAAATAAATGGGATCGTTTTTTAGGTAAAGCACACATCTAGTTACAAATCATATTGTTTACTGTTAAACACTGCTATGTTATTTCTCAGCATTGACCTCCATAGATAAAAAACGACAGAGGGAGAATTTGATGCAGTATTTGATAACCTGGAATCTTTGAATAGAATATTGCTTGAACAATCAGAAAGGACAAGTTTTCAATATTACAGTAATCATTGCTAATGGAATGCTTTCTTCATGCATACAGTGTTTACTATTATGTGTAGATAGCTTCAGCTTTCAAAATATAATACATTGCTATTTCCTTCAATTGTATGAGTTCAGGACAAATTAAGTCAATCGATATCAGAAGTTTTAATTTATTCATTTTATGAATATAAAGAGCATTCCAACCCACATTAAAATGTCTATATACTATTGCAACACTATCACTTATGTTTAAATATTTTAATCAGTTCAATTTTGCAACTCTGAGTGAAATTATAGAATAAGAATGAAGCTTGCTTTATTACCTTGTATATATTGTTATTAAATGCCATCAAGCAGATTCTGAATCATAGCAACCCCTTATAGGATTTCCGAGGCTTTTAAATCTTTAGGAGAGCAGAAGGCCTCATCTTTATCCAGTGGAGCAATTGGTGGGCTTTGAACCATAGACCTTGTTGTTCACAGTCCAGCTATCATGTGGAGTCATGACACTCCCCAATATGTATATATAGCACCAATAAATTGATTAAATCATACCTGAGTGAAGCAAAATCTTAACAAAGTGTTGCAGACTGCAGGTATTGGGTGTTGAGGACCAGGGTCATGGACGAAAATCCAGCACATGGCTGCACTCAGACTTGCTGGCCAGAGACCCTGAGGACTCAAGGAAGTAGCCTCCAGATGTCCCGGGTTCATTGGCTTATACGAACTCACTGTTGGGCTAGCTCAGCATAATTCTCTTTAGTCCTATTAATTCATGCTATGCTTCGAACTCCTATAACTGTAGCCTCTGAGAAAATGGTTTCTTATGTGCCTCTCTTAATGTCTTCACTGTATTGGCAGTGCTTAAGGTGTTCTGGGAACAAATCTCTCTGAGGAACAAACTCTGGCCACTGGGCAAGCTCGTCCAAACTGTTCTTTATCAAATTATTCAGTTATCTTTGATATTAACTTAATACATGAGCCCTTGATACCCATGAACAAATATTAAACTGCTCCTAAAGCCGAGACTGTAAAAAACTCCAAAAACAAGTTTGCTGGGAAGCTCTGGAGACAAGTTTCCCCCAAGGAATTAACTCAGTAGATTGGCGTATTCCAGGGTTTTGTCCTAAGAACAGTAGTGTCAGCCTTCCCGGATAGCCCCCAGGTGCAAACCACTAAGCTAGGTGTCTTGCTTCCTCCTGCAAGTCTCGGCCAGGCAGCTGACACAGCAGGACTCCTTTCAATCCTTTTCACCTTTTTCCCATTTGAGATTAGGTGCTATAGGTATATTAATTAGCCTGGAGAAACTGAGTTGCTGCCCTGGGATTCCAACCTGAAAAGCACTGTATAAATTTGCTTGAATTTCTGGAAAATTAAGGATGTTAGATTATCAAGACAATTTGTGATGTATGTTTTAGAATTTGATTACTATAAATCATGGTGTCCTGTTTTGAACAGATAATCACATTTCACTTCTTAATAAACCCTGCCTTCCTTTGTGTAAAACTCCTCCCAGAAATAAAACAGGGGTGCAGATCAAAGCCCGCATGCGTTACAGCTGGCATGCGAGGCGTTACAGCTGGCAAGGCATGTGTTAAGGATTGCAGGGCGGTGCTTTACTGCCTGCAGGGGCCACGATGCCCGTAGTCCAGAATCTGCCTGCCAGTGTCTCATCCACTCTGGTCTTGGGGTGTCTTCTTGTCTTTCTCTTTGCATCTTTGTGTGTACTTTTTCTCTATCTCTGTCACCGCCAGATCTCCCTCCTTCGTGAACCGAACCCCCTTGTCGAGGCCGTTTCTCAAAACAAAGGAGTTCCTGAGTGGTGCGAAGAGCTAACATACTTGGCTACTCAATGAACAATTAGAGCTGGGTGGACTCTTCTGAATATCTACTTCTGAAAATCCAGGCACCGAATACCCTAGGGAACACACATGAAGTCACCATGAGTAGGAATGGACTCAACAGCAACGGGTAACTGATATTTTAAAACAGTAGTGAGTGTTTCTCTTCAACCACATGCATGCTGACCATTCCCATGTATACCCATTACAATGTTGTTGTTGTTGTTGTTGTTGTTAAGTGCCATTGAGTCGGATCCGACCCATAGCAACCCTATACAGGGTTTCCGAGGAGCGACTGGTGAGCTTGAACCACCAATCTTGCAGTTCAAATGGCTTTGCAGGCTGGCGTGCTAACCCACAGAGCCACACCAGATCCAAATATCTAATTTTATAAGAATCTGTCTGTTCTAGGGGGCAAAATGATGAAAACTTCTTATATATTATCAAGTTCTAAAGACAATGAGTCACTGGACTTTAGGGCTCAGGAGACACCATGGTTGACTGATATCATGTAGTCTACAAAGACAATATTCTACTGCCTACTTCAGTGAGTAGAAAATAGAACCTTAAATTCACAAATAGCTATCTAAGGTGCAACTATTGGCCTTGAAATAAAGAAGACTGAGGAAAATTAAAGCTGCTTGGAATGAATTAGTCCAATGGACTAATGGAACATGTGAGCATCAGTCTCCATAACTCTGAGACCAGAAGAAGTAGATGGTGCCCGGCTACCACTACCACATGCTTTGAAAGGGATCATATTAGAAGGTCCCAGATAGAGTAGGAGAAAATGTGGAACAAAACTCAAAATCATTTTTAAAAAAAGATTGGGCTTACTGATCAGAAAGAGACTGGAGGAACCTGAGACTATGGCCCTTGACTACCCTGCAGGTTTAGAAGGGAACTCACCCTCACTGCCCCATTTTCAACCAAGCTGTGGATAACATGTAGGAGGGATAGCAACACTAGTAAAATATGTTTACCATGATATTCTCATCAATCAAAGTATAAAAAGGGCAACATTTACGTAAGGACAAAGTTGAGGAGGGATGGGAAGAAGGGTTGAAGGGAAATGAAAACCACAGGGAGGGAGTGGGATCACTGTTGGCTACATGGAAGGGATTACAGACACTGAAATGAAGCAAAGTGTATTTGTCTAATGTAAAATTGATGACATTCTCTATAAACCTTTATTCAATTCACAATAAAAAGTTTCAAAAAAATAATCTGTAGCTTTTGAATCTACAGATTATTATTTTGGATCTAATCTTTTGTTGGATTTTAAGAATACAGACCGACTTAAAACAACCCCTTCACCCATTATTTTTTCAATATAGTTCATTTACGTATTGAAGACAAATAATATGATACAACAGTGAGCTGATGAAGGTTTCTCACTGAACAATGCAAGCTGATTTGAAGTCTTTGGTAAGAATAGTCTCATTTTTTTCTGACTTTCATAAAACATTAAGGAATGTTTTAGGTTTTCTTAATTGATTACTCAAAACCTTCATTTGCCAACTGGTGTTTTTATACTTTCAGGGTTAAGTTAAAATGAGACAAGAAATTCATGTTGGATTTTTCCTGATGTTATTATTATATTTTAATGTAAATTATTATAACATATATTATGCATAAAGCCTAAAACATTAATTTTTGGTGCTATTAATTGTTGCCTTTAATGTTAGCTACCTTGCAACATGACAACCTATGGACAACATTGCAAAAGTATGAGTATCCCAGAACACTTAATTTGTACTTCTGAGGAATCTGTACCTGGACCAAGAAGCAGTTGTTCCAACAGAGCACGGAAACACTGAATGTTTTAAAACTGGGAAAGGTGTGCGACAAAGTTGTGTTCTTTCACGATACTTATTCAACCTGTATGCTGAGCAAATAATACGAGAAGCTGGGTTCTATGAAGAAAAACGTGGCATCAGGATTGGAGGAAGACTCATTAACAACCTGTGATATGCTGCTTGCTGAAAGGACTTAAAATATTTAACATTTACTGATGAAGATCAAAGAGCACAACCTTCGGTATGGATTATATCTCAACGTCAAGAAAACAAAAATCCTCACCACTGGACCAGTAAACAACATTCTTATCAATGGAGAAAAGATTGAAGTTGTCAAGGACTTCATTCTTCTTGGATCAACTATAAACATTCACGGAAGCAGCAGTCAAGAGCTCAGACGACGTATTGCATTAGGCTGCCAAAAGAACCAATAGATCCGTTTTGGATGAAGTGCAGCCGGAGTGCTCCTTAGAGGCCAAGATGGATGAACTTTGTCTCTCATACTTTGGACATATTGTCAGAAGGGAACAGTTGCTAGAGATATCATGCTGGGTAAGATGGAGGGTCAGAGAAAAAGAGGAAGACCCCCAAAGAGATGGATCGGCCAGGTGGCATCATTGATGGCATCAAGTGTGGCAGCCATAGTGAGGTTGGCCCAGGATCAGACATTGTTTTGTTCAGCTGTGCATGGGGTTACTATGAGTTGGTTCCAACTCGATAGCACCTGACAATAACAACAACCTTGCAACATAATGTAATATGTTGTTGTTGTTGTTATGTGCTGTGGAGTCGGTTCCGACTCATAGCGACCCTGTACAGGGTTTCTGAGGCTGTGAATCTTTATGGGAGTAGAAAGCCTCATCTTTCTCCCACGGAACAACTGGTAGTTTCAAACTGCTGACCTTGCGGTTCGCAGCCCGAGTGTTAACCACTATGCTACTAGAGCTCCTATAATGCAATATAGTTGACCTGTATTACATTAAGACAGTTTTATAATACAATTATGGCATCTTCAATGGTACAACCCATCCAGACTATCATGAAGTTCTCTTCATAGGAATTCTCATCCATAACATTGACAACAGAGCACTGTGGGATCTGAATCTTAGGATCCTTATGGCCTCCTGCTACAGAGGCTGGATTAGAGATCCAGTGTTTGGGGGCAAGTAGACCACTTAGATAACTTCAGTGTTGAACTCAAAGGATTATAGGTGGCCAGGGGTTATCCAACATCAAAAGAACGTTGAAAAGACATTCTCTTACAAGCAAGGTACTTCCTAACTTAAGGAACAAATCTTCAATTAAACCAGTCCTAAAAAGGGGTCATCAATGTCATGTAAATGAAAAACTGGCACCTGGTCTTTTCCCTTCAAGGCTCAGGGTTAGCAACTTTATAGACAACGGCAATTCTGATCATAAAGTTGACTGCATTTGCACAAAAATGTAGTTAGTTTATCCCTTCCTGCATTTAGTCTTGGTGTTCGTGTCTCTTCCTTTCTAATAAATAGCCTTTGTGGTATTTTTTTTTCCCATAAAAGGTGATTCTATTTTCATTAAAAACCTGTTCAGGCGTATATCCTTTCTCCTCAATTACTTTCTTAAAATTGTATCTGGGTGGGACTGGTGAAAAGAGATGGGGATAAGATTGTTAGGATTCAGTAGTGAGTAATTATTATGACTAATTGTTACTGTCACAATTATAAAAGTAGAAGTTTTGTAACAAAAACAGGGGAGTATTTAATCCTACAGTCCAGAAACAGAAGACCCTAGGACTATCAAGAGAGAAGAGCACAAGCAAAATGTGAGTCCCAATTCACAGAAGCAGCAACACCAGAGATGGAGGCAGAGATGGGAACATGGAGAAAGGGAGTAGCTGAGGACTCCAGATTCATGGAAATGAGAGCTGGCGGTTAGGAAGCAGGCTTGCAGAATGAGCCCTTTAGTGGTTTAAATTATTATATATGCCTGAGTGTTAA
>NW_006408663.1:5896271-5915544 GCF_000296735.1 Chrysochloris asiatica | reverse complement strand
CAGACTTGCAGAATTTTCCTTTGGTGGTGTAAATTATTATATATGCCTGAGTGTTTTTAAAAAATAAAAGCTAAGAGGAATAGAGAGAAATACTGTTAACTGATGGTACATGGAGGGGATTATAATCATTGTAATGAAACAAAGTATATGATTTGTTGAATATAAAACTGATGATGTTCCCTGTAAAATATCACTCAATTCATAATACAAACTTAAAAAAAAAGAAGTATCTGGGAATTCATCAGCTGCCTCTAGGTGGGCAAAAGCTGCTTCTTTTGTTTTCTTGATATTTTAAGCCAAATCTCCTCCTGTAATTATCAAACCATCCTTTTTTCCTGGCATTAAATTCTCCAGTTTTAGATTCTTCACCTTCCTTTTCCCTTAAGTTCCCATATGATTTTGCTTTTTGTAAATCATATCAGAGTCAATAGGTATGCCTTCCTTACAACAATTGTGCACTCATATAATAAGCTACATTTTCAATATAATTATTTCACAAAAAAATGTAAGGTTTTTCATGGCTGCTAACATAGCTGCAGCAATAGCTTCTCAAATTCACTTTTCTTCTTTTATATAATGGTCCTATTCTGGATTCATTTATCTTGGAAGTGCCAGCAACTACAGATGCAGACCTCAGTCTATGGTACATAGCAAACAATTCAACCTTTTCTTGCAATGTTATCACTTTTCTTTGCTTCTTCCAGCATCACTAGTGGCACTTCATATGGTTCTCATGATGTTATTCAATGTGTACAATATTATAGTAAACACAATGAAGAAAAAAAAAAACACAAAGCCAACAAGTGATCACTTTTTCCTGAAATCCACAGCACTTAACAACAATAAAAAACAACAACAATATGAGGGAGTCCTGGTGTGGCACTGCATGATAATGTACTGGACTGCAAGGTCAGTTTAAAACGTTAAGCTGGTGGTTCAAGCCTACCAGCTGCTCCTCAGAAACTCTATTAAGGGTTGCTATGGGTTGGAATCGACTCAATGGCACTTCACAACAAAAACCATGCAATTTACTGGAGAGGTGAATGCCTCATCTGGAGATCATTGGCAAGATTTACAGCCTTGGAAACCCTGTACAGGGTCGCTATGAGTCAGAACTGACTCCACAGCACATAACCACCAACCACCACCACACAGCAATTGAAATTGATGCCTACAATGCTTGAACCTCCATAATAACAACAAGAGATGGATATAGAACTTTTATAGTAGTACAGTATGCATTACAGTTAATTTTTGGAGTTATGCTTTAATATTATAGCATTATATTTGTTTGCATTTCTCTCAAGTGCAAATAACACTAGTGTGGTGCTGTAGGATAAGCTCTGGACTTCTAATCAAAAGGTCATTGGTTCAAACTCACTAGCCTCCTTGGAAATCCTTTACAGTTTCACCATGATCTGAACTGACTCAATGGCACTTAACAACAACACCACCACTCTGTAAGAGTTTGTGTACATAAATTTTGATAAATTTTAACTTTTTATAAAAAACAATAATCTACTGCCATCAAGTTGATTCTGCCTCATAGTAACCCTGTAGGGTTTGTTTTTTTTTTTTTTTTTTTTTTTGTAATAGATTTGTGGGTATTTTATGGCAGTAAATAATAAAACAGACTATTCTCTATATATACTTTATGGATTCATGACATGCCTTTTTCTTAATTTTTAAATATTCCTAGGCTATATGGTTTGTCTATAAGTTTCTCAAATTGTTGCAATTCTCAAAAAAAATATTCCAATATATATCATTGAAAAAATCTGCATATAAGTGGACCCGTACAGTTGTTCAAACCCTGTGGTGCCTGCTCTTCCTGAGACCTGACATAGGGTCACTGGGGTTCCTGATAGTCCTGTAAAGTGGGGAGGTACTGCAGGGTGGTCACTGGATTTTGAGTGCACCCAGACTACTGCTAGACCTGAAACGTGATCCACACAATCAAGTGATGGAGTTGGAATTTTTCCTCTGACAGTACTATGACTATGTGACTGAGGATCAAATGTTAAACCAAATTATTTTCTTTCAAAAAATCAATAGAACATACTTGTTGTTAGGTGCCATAGAATCGGCACTGACTCTTAGTGATTTTATGCACAATAGAATGAAATAATGCCTGTTCTTGCACCAGCCGCACAATCATTGCTACACTTGAGCCCATTGCTGCTGCCACTTCATTAGTTCATCTTATCGGGGTCTGCCTCTTTTTTGCTGACCCTTCCTTTACCAAGTATGATATCCTTCTCCAGGGACTGGTCCCTCCTGATAACATGTCCAAAGTATGACAGACGAATGCTTGCCATTCTGGCTTCTAAGGCACATCCGTGACATAGCTAAGGTTTTCTTAACTCTTTTGATATTCGAGTCTATTCAGTCTCATTGGCGAGATTTTTCAACTTATCACATATTTCAAAAAAAAACAACAACTCCCAAATAGACATTTACTTGAAAAGTCACATTTTCTGTGACTGAAATTCATCATTCAATTATGGAATAAAACCCATGAGCACTGTGAAAATATTTTGCATCCAAAGAGATGGCACATACTCCTGGGATGGATCTTTTTGGTGGGATCCACAAGGATTACAGGAAGCATTTTCCATAAAATTAGAATATCTAGTGAGCAAAGCTGACATGCCAGGCAATTGGGCATGATAAAGAAAAGAAAGATATGGTCAGTTGTTCAAATCAGCAAAAGCTGGATGAAGGACTGGCAACAGAATTTATAGTCCTAGAGCCAAAAGAAAATACCAAGCCCCTTGTCAAATATTGTTAAGAATTCTGAAACATGACAGAAGAGTATTAAACCACGTACAGGGTACTTCTGAGCAGGCAGCCCTGGGTGACTGAACACATTGGACATCTTTGAAATTGACCTTGGCTCTGTTATTAAGTAAAAACAGAGAGGCAACTTTTGAGGAAATTTCACTGAATAGGGTCTGGAAAGAAGACCTTTAAATTTTATCCTAAACATAAAATCTAGGGGCTTCAATATTCTAAGAAGCTTGTGCAAGAAGGGAAAATAATACACATTATCAGATCATATTAAAGCAAAGTTTTAATAATAAATCAGGAGCTTGTTTAAGGCACCCGAAAGGCAACTTTTCAAATACAGGTCTCCTGTGTTGTGTTAAGTACCAAATGAATAAACCTGTATAAGTTGCCATCAAGTCGATTCTGACTTATGGCGAGTCCATGTATATCAGACTAAAATTATTTATGTCAAAATAGAATCACCAGGACAGCTTTGGGTGGACTGAAACCACTCAGTAAGGAACCGTGCACATTAACTCTTTGCACCACTCAGGGACTCCAGCAAATGAATAGTATGGAAGGAAAAGCAACATTAAATCAGAAGAAGGAAAGACTGTTCTTGATAGGAGTGAGCAGAAAATACTTTATGGAGAAAGTGAACTACCTGCTCTTTTCTTTGACCAAGGAGCTAGATTTAGCTAAGTTCACATTGATTTGGTGTATAACACAGTTTTATAATTGATAGCATTTTAAATTTCCTGAATATAAACCCTTTCTAAAGCCCTTAAAATATTTGAATATGTCACAATGTCTTCAATATGGAAATTTAGAACTATTAACCTATAATAAAGTCAATGTGAAAAAGTGAACTTTCTATTCATGTATGCATTTAATAAAAAATAAATATGTTTTAATAGATTATTTCTCAGAAGCCTAGTTGAGCCAATAAGCCTTATACAGAAGTTTTTTCATACTGTGTGCATTTCTTTTTCTTAACTTCGTATTGAGAATTCTTCAGATATTGTTATTGGTGCTAAGCACCATCGAATTGGTTCTGACTCTTAGATAGAGACTCTGAATAGTGTTTCCAAGACTGTAAATCTTTGAGGGAGCAGAAAGCCTCTTCTTTCTCATGAGGAGTAGTTGGTGGGTGGGAACTGCTGACCTTGTGGCTCACAGTCCACTGCTTATCATGCAAAGCCACTACGCTTATTTTACAGATACATGAGATAGAAAATACAGACACTATTTCCTTTTTTTTATTTTTTCAGATTATGTTCATTAATAGTTAGGAGCCCTAGTGACACAGTGGTTAAAATGTTCAACTGCTAACCAAAAGTTTGGTGATTCAAAACCACCAGCCACTCCATGAGAGAAAGGTATGGCAGTCCAAATCTATAAAGACTACAGCCTTGGAAATTCTTTGGGCACACACGTCTACTTTGTCCTCTTTGCTTAAACTGCTTGTTTTTGTTTTTTTCCTGCTTATAGTTGCAAATTGTTAGATGATTTCTTGTCACATCTGTAATGTCTATAGTAAATTACCACCTGAGCTTAATCTCCAGAGAAATCATTGCATCCAGTTGTGCTCTGATGACGGTAGCTAAAGGATTGCCCTGATGCAGGTAGCTAAGGGATAGGGGAAGCGTGCTCTCTGAATAATTAGAAAGGAAGAAGAGAGAGTGAGACTCCCTCAGGAAAGTACCCCTGTCAAAGCCAATGGAAGCAAATCCTTCAATGAAACAGAGCACAAGAGGACAAAGCTAAGTCCCACTTCCTATGTGACAGGGAAAGTCCCAAAGGCACAATTACATTTATCTCCATTAACACATACTTTTTTAATAAAAGATATTATTCTAATTTTACCTGTCTCTAAATCTTGAGATGCTAGCGATATAGCCCATGATTAACCTGCATTGCATTCATAATTATAGGTAAATGAAAATTAAGTGCTTTATTTCTATCACTTTTACTGGAAGATTGTCCCTGCCTTTGTCCATGGGACAGTGAATTCAACCCTCTGTGAACACTAGATTGAAAGCTTGTTTCATTTTTCAAATCCTTTTATACCATGAAACTTGGAATCAAAAGGCAACCTGCCATTATGTTTAAGTCAGAGTGATAGTAATTAGAATGGCCTAGAAATCCCCACAAACTATTTTATCTCAAGAAACACAGGTTTATACTTTAGCTGTCTACATAGCTGTCAGTCTATATAAGTAGACACTAAAAGGATAGATTAACTTGGTGACTCCTTCAAAATGGTATTGATTCAAAGATATATCAGTTGACAACCCACTGGAGGAGAAAGGATCTACTTCCATTCCCAGAGTAAACAAATGCTTTAGAGATCAGAAGCTCTGTTGTTTCTAGAGGTCTCCAAGAACATGGCTTTTTACAAAGCTGGTGCCATGTCTGCATGTCCGGATAGTATGAAGTGATTATTTTAATTTTATTTTGTTTCATGAATTTTACTTATTTTCACATATAAAAAATAGATATTTTTTCCCTCTCTAGAAGCAAGTATTTTTTTATATCATGGGAGAAACACTCATATGAAATTAGATAGCTTTAGATTTGGACATCTATGCAAGGGTAAAACAAAGCAAAACAACAGGAACTTCATGAATAATTTGAACCCCTAGCAAAAATCTAGAAATGCAGTGAAGAAAAAAGTAGGGAGAAGCTTTAATGTCCTGATTTGTTCACATTTTACATCACAGGATCAATAAGTATTAAACCCAGAAACTGCTCTTGAAGTGCATTATTCAGCGATGAATACATGAGTTTATTTTTCAGTAATTGTATTTAAACTTTTAAAAACCTCTTTAATAATTTGTGATGATGTCATTGATATTCATCTTTATGTATCTATATTAAACTTATATATGTTTTTATACATCTCTGATGTATATTGACACTCTATAGGGTTTCTGAGGCCGGCTGGTAGGTTTGAACTGCTGACTCTCAGTTAGCAATCTAGTTCTTATCTTACACCAGCATACCGGGGCTCAAGTTACATGTATTGTTGTTGCTAGGTGGTTAGTCATTCTGACTCGTAGGGAGCCTGTATAGGGTTTCCGAGGAGTGGCTGGTGGGTTTGAATGGCGACCTTGTGGTTCAAACTTGGCGGTCTAGTGATTATCTTACTATAGATATATGATTGTGGTGGTTACTGCAACCATGTAGGTTCCAATGCATAGCAAATCTATACAGGGTTTCCGAGGCTGTAAATCTTTACGGGAGCAGAAATTCTCATCTTTCTCTTGCACAGCGCCTGATGGATTTGAACTGCTGAGCTTGCAGTTCACTACGCTCTATTATGCTACCTTCCTATATACGTATGTTAAGTACTGTGAAGTACTTACCTTACTATATATGCATGTTGTTGTTATTAAGTGCTGTCGAGTCATTTCCGACTCATAGCAAACCTGTATAGGGTTTCTGAGGAGTGGCTGGTGAGTTCCAACCATCTACACTGCTGTTCAAACTGATCTTGGGGTCTAGTGCTTATCCTTCAGCACTACACCAGGACTCCTATGTAGGGTATACACTTATTAATAATAGTAATAATAATAATAATAATAATTAGATAGATAGATAGATAGATAGATAGATAGATAGATATAGTTGTTGTTGTTAAGTACCATCGAGTCGATTCTGACCCATAGCGACCCTGTACAGGGTTTCCAAGGCTATAAATCTTGACGGGAGTAGAAAGCCTCATCTTTCTTCCGTGAAGCAGCTGGTAGTTTCGAACTGCTGACCTTAAAGTTCGCAGCCCAATTCGTAACCACTACGCTATCAGAGCTCCTTATATATATTAAATGTGTATATATATATATAATATATATTCACAATATGCATTGTTGTTAAGTACCATCGAGTCGGTTCTGACCCATAGCGACCCTGTATAGAGTTTTCGAGGAGCACCTGGTGAGTTTGAACTGCCGACCTTTCAGTTTAAACAGCTTTGCAATCTGGCGCATTAACCCACAGTGCCACACCAGGACTCCTAAATATAAACATACACACAGAAATATATATTTCTAGATGCACATACCTATATATACACATAAGGAGCTCTGGTAGCATAGTGGTTACGAATCCGGCTACTAACTTCAGGGTCAGTAATTCGAAACCATCAGCTGTTTCCCGATAAAGATTTACAGCCTCGGAAACCTTGTACACAGTCGTTATGAGTCAGAACCGACTCCATGGCACAGAACCACCACCATCACCATATACACACATGCACATATAATCTAAGCCACCATAAAGAAAATGAAGCAATTCACTTTGATGCTCCATCCTAAAGGTTCATCTATTATCCATGTAGGTAAACCTCTGCAAGAATTGATTTTCCACTTACCCCAATTTTGTTCTGTTTTACTTGTAGCTTCTAACTCTTTCAAAAATAAAAAAGACACCAGGCATATCCAACTCATATTTTAGACATTGTCAGTTTTATGTCTATGTTTAATAATATATCTAGATTGTTGCTGAATGAAATAATTTATATATTTGTATACTGAAAACTGTAACTAGGGTGATTAATAAAATATTAATTAATAAAACAAAAATATCTTATTGGTGGCATAGCATTTCCATTCCTCTTGTTTTGTTATTAGTCCTTAATAATTTCAATAAAAGAGGAAATGCTTATCATTAAAATTGTTACTGTTTTTTAAGTACCATCAAGTTGGTTACAACTCATAGTGATCCAAGGAGTGACTGGTGAGTTTGAACTGCTGACCTTGTGATTTAAACCAATCTTGTAGTCCAGTGCTTATCCTACAGCACCACAGCAATGCATAAAAAAACAACA
Source organism: Chrysochloris asiatica (assembly GCF_000296735.1). Taxonomy (NCBI): domain Eukaryota; kingdom Metazoa; phylum Chordata; class Mammalia; order Afrosoricida; family Chrysochloridae; genus Chrysochloris; species Chrysochloris asiatica. Next base: position 5,907,947 of record NW_006408663.1, on the reverse strand, counting down.
ACTCTAGATATCATGAAGAGATAATAATAAAACTTTATGTATTATATTCTAACCAGACTATACAAATGTTTGTTCATATTTATTACTTTGATTTTAGAAGTGTTAATAAGTACAACATGTTGGTAAACCCTGTCCATCTATTAAAAGGCAAACATGGCAGCAAATACACCTACAAATGCAAGGGCCGCAGGGGGAAAAAAAAATAGATAGCTATAAAACTGTTATTTATGCTCATCTAAAGACTATCAAAGAATAAAATAAAATAAAATAAAAACTTACAAATAGGGAAATAAATCTTCAGGAATGATATATCGGGTAAGCATCTAATGTATGAAATATATTTTAAAACTTACACAACTCAACAACAAAAAGATAAAGAATACAATTAAAGAATGAACAGAGGCATGGATAGCCACGTCACTAGAGAGGACATTCAAGCCATCCACAAACAAATGTAAAGATGTCAGGAATCTTTAATCATCAGAAATAAGCAAATCAAAGCAATAATGAGATATCATCTTGTTGCTAAGTGTCATCAAGTCACTTGTGATTCATACCCACAACATGGATGGTTTCCAAGAAGTAGCTGTGTTTGAATGGCTGACCTTTTGTTTACTATTCCAGGGTTTATCCTACAAACCCACACCAGGACTCATCTACTCCTCTTAAAATGGTACTGATTAGAACAACAGAAAATACCTTCTGCTGGTGAGGAAGGGGAATGATTGGAAGGCCTTTTCACTGCTGGTTGGTAACAGATATGGCTACAATCATACACTAACAGAGAATTTCCAGAGGTTCAAGCAGGATTCAGAAGAGGCCATGGAATGAGGGATATCACTGATAATGTCCGATGGATCTTGGCTGAAAGCAGAGAATATTAGAAAAATGTTTACCTGTGCTTTATTGACTACGAAAAGGATCTTGATTATGTGGATCATGACAAACTATGGACAACATTGCAAAGTATGAGTATTCTGGAACACTTAATTGTGCTCACGAGGAACCTGTACATAGATCAAGAGGAAGTTGTTCAAACAGAACAAGGAAATATCGAATGGTTTAAAATTAAGAAAGGTTTGCACCAGAGTTATATTCTTTCAGCATATTTATTCAATCTGTATGCTGAATAAATAATCTGAGAAGCTGTATTATATGATTAATTCTGTGGCATCAGAATAAGAGGGAGACTCATTAACAACCTGTGTTATGTAGATGATACAATTTTGCTGGCTGATAGTGAAGAGGACTTAAAATTCTTACTGATGAAGATCAAAGACCACAGCCTTCAGTATGGGTTGCATATCAATGTAAAAAAAACAAAAATCCTCACCACTAGACCAATAAATAACATCCATATAAATGAAAACAAGATTGAAATTGTCAAAGACTTCCTTTTTCTCGGATCAACCATCAACACTTATGGAAGCAGCAGTCAAGAAATCAAATGACTTTTACAGTAGTCAAATCTGCTGCACAAGAACTCTTGAAAGTATTTGTTGTTGTTGTTGTGGAGTCAGTTCTGACTCATAGCGACACTGTACAGGGTTTCCAAGGCTGTAAATCTTTATGAGAGCAGAATGCCTCATCTTTCTCCCATGGAAGAGCTGGTAGTTTCGAACTGCTGACATTGTGGTTTGCAGCTGGATTCGTAACCACTATGCTACCAGAGCAGTATTTAACAGCAAAGATATCAGTTTGAGGACTAAAGTACATCTAACTCAAGCCATGGTATTTTCAATAACCTCATATGCATGCGGAATTTGGACAGTGAATAAGGAAGACTGTATAAAACTGATGCATTTGAGTTATGGTACTGAAGGAGAATATTAAAAGTACCATGTCCTGCCAAAACAACAAACAAATCTGTGTTGGAAGAAGTACAGCCAGAGTGCTCCTTGGAAGCCAAGAAGACCAAACTCCATCTCTCATACTGCAGACTTATTATCAGGAGGGACCAGCCACTGGAGAAGGATCTCCTATTTAGTAAAGTGGAGGGTGGGAGGAAAAGGGGAATACCCCCAACAAGATGGATTGGGACAGTGGCAGCAGCGATGGGCTCAGGCATAGCAACGAATGTGAGGTTGTACCATGACCAGGCAGTGTTTCATTCTGTTGTGAATATGAGTATTCCTGAATGCTCATATATCCATATGTTAGGTGCCATTAAGTCACAATTGACTCATATTATGGGATGCTATGAGTCAATACTGACTCGATGGCAGCTAACAGCAACAACAGGGGACAGGATGGTAGGGAAAGAGGAGATAACTCTTTAGATATTTGCTGTTGTTGTTAAATGCTGTTACGTCAGGTCCCACTCACAGCGATTCTGTACAGCGTTTGTGAGGATCAGCTGGTGGGTTTAAACTGCTGCCCTTGTGATTTACAGTCCAATACTTATCCTATTGCCAACCTCAAGGTCAGTGGTTCGAAACTACCAGCAGTTCCGAGGGAGAAAGAGGAGGCGTTCTGCTCCCGTAAAGATTTACAGCCTCGAAAACCCTGTGCAGGGTCACTATGAGTTGGAACTGACTCCACGGTACCTACCAACCAACAACAACTTATCCTACAGAACCAAGCCATAAATCCCCTTTAGAGATTAGACAATTACAATTTTCAGTGATGAGAAAGGTACACTGAATGTGGATACAGTGTACACAACATGACTAAGGTAAATCTTTCAATATTGCAACTCAATTAATATTATAATTGTGCTGCTGTTGTTAAGTGTCATTGAAGCAGTTTCAACTCACAGTGAACCTGTATAGGGTTTCCAATGAACGACTGGTTGGATTTGAACTTCTAACTTTGTGGTTGACAGTTCAATGCTACCCTAATTTAAGACTAATTAAAAATATTAAACCCTTTTTTAGTTTCTTCATATGAAAAATTATTAGTACATGAATTAATCTTGAATGTTCAGTCTCTTTTATCTTTTATTTTGAGAAAACTGATTCTGTCTGACTTAAGGCCTGAATTAATTTGTTATAAAATTGAGCAATTAAACTCTGAAGAAAACAAAAAGTTATTACCCAAACTGAGACTGATTTTTTCTTTTTTTAAGTTTCAAAAGAAGGAGCTTTTACTTCTGAACTCAGACAACTTTCACTGTTTACTTAAACTATGCTGAGTAGGGTGGTGGGTTCTAAAGAGCAAAACTACTCACAATAAACTCTTTCTAGTTGAAGATTCAAAACTCAACAGAAAAATCTTTCATATGACTAAAGCAATGTTCATGGTAACATCAATCAGAGAGTAGAGGTTTCAGTAGGAACTGTTCTATATAGTGAATTTTAAAGAACAAGAAATGGTCACTAAGAGGAGTAAGAGATGTATTATAGTCAAAAGGACAAAGAATGGAGATATAAACAGTGATGATATGTCCAGGGAACTATAAAACGTTTCTAACATAATGGAGTGTAAAAATTGACTATGTGAAAAAGGTGTTAAAAAGTATTATAAAGAAACTTGCAAAGGTATGAATTTAGAATACCAGAAAGCAAGAACATGGCTGACATTTCTCAAGAGGAAATAATAGAAGAAATAATTCAAGCCTTGCTTTGAAATAGTGAATGCTTAGTCAGTGCTCATGGTAGCAGCAGTCAAGAAATTAAACAACATATTGCATTGACCAAATCTGCTAAAAATGGTTAAAGAGAAAAAATGCCAGTTTGAGGACTAAGGTGTATCTGATCCAAGCCATGGTATTTTCGGTCATCTTATACACTTGTGAAAGCTGTACAATGAGTAAGAAAAACCAGAGAATTATTGCTTTATCTAAATTATGGTGTTGGCAAAAAATAAAGAAATTATCATATATTGCCAGTTGAACAAACAAATCTGTCTTAGAAGAAGTCCAGCAGAATATTCCCTAGAAGCAAAAAGGGTGAGATTTCATTTCAGGCACTTTGGAAACATTATCAGGAGGGTCCAGTCATCAGAGAATGACATTCTGTTTGATAAAGTAAAGAATCAGCAAAAAAAAAAAAGAGACCCTCAGTGAGATGGATTGACACAGTGTCTGACACATGGACTCAAACCTAACAATAATTGTGAGGCAGGTGCAGGAGTGTGCAGTGTTTCATTCTATCACACAGAGCACCACTATAAGCTGAACCAGAGGCGATGACACTTAACAACAACATATGTGAAATAGTGAACAATGTAGGAAGCCTTAAACAAAGATGAAAAGAATATGCAGAGTTACTAGATCCAAATATTGTTGTAATAGTCAAACATTTCAAGAGGTAGCTTATTATCCAGGACGAATAGAATTGAAGGAAGAAGTCCAAGCTGCACTGAAAGCACTGAACAAAATAAAACAAAAACAAGACTTTAGGAATTAATGAAATACCAAAGGAGACATTTTAACATATGAATACCACTGTGGAAGTGACCACTCATCTGTGCCATAAAATTGTAAGACAGTTACCTGACCAACCATCTGACAGAGTTCCATATTCATAGGCCTTCCAAAAAAAGGTAATCAAATAGTATCCAAAAATTTTCAAGCAATATCATTAATATCACCTAAATATAAAATTCGCTAAAGTTAATTCAAAATTGGTTGCAGTGGTGCATCAACAGAAAACTGCAGACATTCAAATTGGATTCAGAAGGGGACATGGAAGGAGGGATATTATTGCTGATGTCAGATGGACCTTGGCTGAAAGCAGAGAATACCAGCAAAATTTTCCCTGGTTTTATGATTATGAAAAACATCTAACTGTGTTGATAATAACAAATAATGGTTAACATAGCTATGAATGGGAATTCCAGGACACTGAACTGTACTCATGTTGAACCTGTACAGAGATCAAGAGACAGTCATTTGGCCAGAACAAGGAGATATAGAGTGCTTTATATGGCATGGTATGCACCATCATTATATCCTTTTACTATACTTGTTACATCTGCATGCTGAACAAATAAACCCAAAAGCTGGATTTTATGAAGCAGAATGCAACATCAGGATTGGAGGAAGGCTCATTACCAGTGATGATACAACTTGCTTAGTGAAAACAAAGAGGACTTGAAACACTGATGAAGATCAAAGAATACAGCCTTCAGTATGGGTTACAATTCAGTGAAAAGACAACAAAATTTCTTACAACTGGACCAATAGACAACATAATGCTAAGCTGAGAAGGTATTTGCCAGAGAATTAATTTTGTTTGAATCCACAATCAATGCTCATGAAAGTTGTTGTTGTTGTTATGTGCCGTTGAGTCAATTCCAACCCATAGTGACCCTGTACAGGGTTTCTGAGGCTGTAAATCGTTACGGGAGCAGAAAGCCTCATCTTTCTCCCACGGAACAGCTGGTAGTTTCAAACTGCTGACCTTAAGGTTCACAGCCCGATTTGTAACCACTACCAGAACTCATGAAAGTAGTAATCAAAAAGTCAAATGATGTATTGCATTGGACAAATCTGTTGGAAAAAACCTGGTTGATGTGGGAAACACCAAAGATTCCACTTTGATAATTAACATGAGCCTGACCCAAGGCATGATATTTTCAATTGCTTCACATACACGTGAAAATTAGAGACTGAATAAGGAAGAAAGGAGAAATGATGCATTTGAATTCTGATATTGGTCAGAATATATCAAGTATATATATTATGTTGTTGTTGTTGTTCTTGTTAAGTGCCATTGAGTCGGTTCTGACCCATAGCAACCCTGTACAGGGTTTCTGAGGCTGTAAATCTTTATGGGAGCAGAAAGCCTCATCTTTCTTCCATGGAGTGGCTGGTAGTTTCAAACTGCTGACCTTAAGGTTCTCAGCCCTACTCATAACCCCTACACTCCCAAAGACCTAGAAAAAGATATCACACATCAGTAAAAAAAGAGAAAGACAATCAGTGGGCTGGATTAATACAGAGGCTGTAACAGTGGGCTCAAACATGACATTGTAAGGATAGTTCAAGGATTAAGCAATACTTCATTCTGTTGTACATAGGTTAGCTATGAGTCAGAGCCAACTCAATGGCACCTAACAACAGCAATAAAGAAAACAGAAATTCTAATAACTGGACCAAAAACAACATGACAAAGAGAGAAAAGATAGAAGTTGTCAAGGATTTCATTTTACTTAGCTCCATAATCAATGTCTATGGAAGCAACAGTCAAGAAATCAAGCAATGGGAAAATATGCTGCAAAATGGTATTCCTAATCATTTCTTATGCGTGTGAAAGCTGGACAATGAATAATCAATACATGTAAATTATCATGTTGGTGAAGAATATTAAAGTACTATGGACTGCCAGAAGAACAAACAAATTTGTCTTAAAATAAGTACAGTCAGAAAATCCTTAGAAAAGAGGGTGAGGAGACTTCATCTCATGTACTTTGAACATGTTATCAGTAGGGAACAGACCCTGGAAAAGGACATAATGCTTGATAAAGTAGAAGATCTTCAGAAAGAGGAAGACTCCTTGCTACAAGCTGGATTGACACAGTATGTACAACTAGGGACTTAAATACAACAATTCTGAGGATGGCAGTGTTTCATTCTATTGTGCATACAGTTGATAAGAGTTGGAGTTGATTCAATGACATTTAACAACAACAACAAATCTTAATGGAACCAGGTTTGCAGATATTTTTCCACAGTGCTGCTGAGTAACTAATCTTCAGGTTAGTGCTAATGTTGTTAGGTGCCATGGAGTTCGCTTTCGACTTATAGCAACCCTATTCACAACAGAAAGGAGCTCTGGTAGCATAGTGGTTACGAATTGGGCTGCGAACCTTGAGGTCAGTGGTTCGAAACTACCAGCCGCTCCATGGGAGAAAGATGAGGCTTTCTACTCCCGTAAAGATTTACACCCTCGGAAACCCTGTACAGGGTCGCTATGGGTCAGAACCAACTCGATGGCACTTAACAATAACAACAACAATTCACAACAGGACGTACCACTGCCTGGTCCTGGGTTATCCTCACAATTGTTAGGACTGAGCCCACTGTTACTGCTGCTATATTAAACTATCTCATTGAGATGCTTCCTCATTTTGGCTGATGCTCCACTTTTTGTGTTCCCCAGGGTCCTGTCAAATTCCACAAGTTATTCCAAAGCCTTTGATTTTGAGTATAGACCTTTTCCTGTCTTACATAAATAGTCTCTCAGGTGAATAGTATAATTTTTTTTAACCATGGTAAATATATCATAACATTTATTATGTCAACATCCTTTTCATGTACAAATCAATGACACCAGTTGTGCTCACTGCATTGTGCAATCATGTCTATTATCCACCTCAAAATTTTTCTGTCACCCTTAACAGCTCAGTCCCTAAGCAACAAGTCTTCATTTACCCCTCCCTGGCACTGAGGGTTAATGTGCTGGACTGCAAGGTCGGTTTGAACTGCAAGGTCAGCAGTTCAAGCTCACCAGCAGCTCCTTTGGAAACCCTGTACAGGTCTCTAGGAGGCTCGAAGGTATTTCACAACAACTGCAGCAACCACCCACCCAGACAACCACTAACCAATCTGTATACACTTGCCTATGGTGTGTTTCACACAAATGAAATTAAATACCATGTATTCTTTGATGACTGACTTATTTCATTTACCATGTTGTTATTGCATGCTGTCGCATTAAATCTGATTCACAGAGACATTGTAGAACAGAGTCGAACTGTTCCAAAGGTTTTTGCGAGGTTGTCATCTTTACAGGAGCAGACTGACAGGTCTTTCTGCCACAGAGCTATTGGAGGGTAATGACTATTGACCTTATTGTTTAGCAGAGAGCTTAACCATTGTGCCACCCAGGCTCCTTCACTCAGCATGGTTAGCTGGAAAAAAAAAAAGTTGGAGTTCAGTTGATTCTGACTCATGGAGACTTCCTGTGTTATAGAATATAAGCGATCTCTATAGGGTTTCTTACGCATGATTTTTCTAGAGGCAGACCACGGAGTTTTTCTTCTGCAGCACCATGAAGCCAGTTCCAACTGCCAACCTTTTCGTTAGTACTTGAACACAAACTGTGAAATCTCTTTTTCAGAAAAAGAAAATGTATACCAGACACATATCATGATACCATGCACACGAGCCACCAAACTAACAAAATTAAACTACCTCCTATGCAGAAACAGGTTCTCTGAAATAAAATGCAGTGAAACAAAATAAGAACAATTAGTGCTTTCTCAGTTTGCATATCTGTTCCACCAAGTCACATCCAGAGAAGATCCAGAGCAATTACTAGTATATCTGAAATGATTATGAGAGAGAAAAAAATGTCTTCAACTTGGGAGATGATAATCAGGGGAAAAAAATGTAAGGAAATGAGTTGCTTTGATATCATAGTGCCATGTATATAATAATGAGACAACATTTCTAGACCATTGGCGGTGTTCAAAATTTTTTGTGCTACATCAGTCTCTGCCAAGGGGCATAGTTACAAGCACTTAATTATAAAGCTACATGGAGCAGAGAGAGACAGCCTCTGGACTCTGAGCATGGTAGTAGGATATTGCAAATCAACTTAAAAATAGAGAATGTTTTAGAATTTTAGAGAATATTAGAAATGTGCCACTGTGGTTTAGAGAAAGAAAATACCAGGAGACATTTGAGAAAGCAGATCTCTTTCTGAAGCATTTTTAAAATACTAGACACAAGTTGGAATTTCTAAGGAGAAGAAAAATAATTCTGTGTTCTTTGTTTAAAAACCTGGCCACAATTCCTTGAGGACATCTCTGATCATTTGCAAGGCTTAGCACAGCAAATTGCATAGGCGACATTTGTTGGTCAATTGTTTCAATAAATTCATAAATGATGGTTCCAGTTAATGTCATAGCTGATTAAAAATATATTTGAAATAAAGATCCTATTTATGGAATTGGGATTATGTGGGACATCTCTCACGTCAAAATGATACCAATATGCAATGCTATTATAAAGGTAATACCTATCCTATAAATATTCTGCTATGGAGGAAAAGACTTCAGTAAGCACAGAAGCAAATGAAATAATGAAGCATAATCTTAGGTTCTTCTCATTTGCACAAGGCTTTTCGGCAGCCCTTGGAGTTTTTCTAACAATATGTTCACATGATCATTTGTATTTTTTTTTATATTTATAAAAACAAGATTATTTTAGATTGTTGTTGTTATTAGGTGCCTTGAGTTGGTTGTGACTCATAATGACCCTATGTAGGGTATCAGAGGCTGTAAATCTGTACAGGAGCATAAATCTTCATTGTTTATCTCTTTTCCACCTAGCTGGACTCTGTAGCATTTCTCTTTATGTGGAGTAGCATCAAAGAGGTCATGAGATTTGAAAAATCTAGTCAAAGGAGATTGACTTCAAGATGTTTAGTTTAGATTTAAATAAATACATCTTAAGTTCCAGACACTTGGAAGCATGATTGAGATATTGCTGGCAATCTCAGTGTAGGAATGGAGTTCCAAGATATATTTACTTCCAACTATGCTGACTCACTCAGCTTGATGACATGTAGGTATAGGGCCAGAGGTTAATCATGACATAAATTTATACTATAATGCCTGTCACTTGAAGTAGGGAGGTAGTGGTGGCTATGTGCCATGGAGTCAGTGCCAACTCATAGCAACTCTGTATCAAGTTTCTGAGGTTGTAAATATTGATTGGAGCAGAAAGACTCATCTTTTTTCCACAGAGCTACTGTTAGATTCAAACTGCTGACCTTGCAGTTAGCAGCCGAGCTCAGAATTCATTATGCTACCAAAGCTTCTATAAATATGGAAGTAATAGATGGAAAGGAGGTTTAAAGTGATTTGAACTAGAGGCAATTCTTAAATTTGTATGATTCACATATCAAAGACTCTTGACAGAAGTTCTCCCAAACTCAACAGAAATCCTCAAATGTGCATAATGTCATCAATGGAGCACAGTGAAGGTGAAAGAAACATTCCTAAACTACCAACAATGAAAGTATTTTTTACTAAACTATGTTTGATGAATGACAAAATTCTGTAGAAAGTGATATTATAGATTTACTGTCATATGGAGAGACAATGATATAGACCAAAAAATGAAGGAAAATGAAGACTGTTAAAGATAATTGATCAAACACTATTTTGAATTATGTGAACTTTGTGCATCAACAGGGAACTACCTGAAACTCATGTCAAATTCAGAAGAGGGTATGGAACGAGAGATATCATTGTTAATGTCACATAGATCTTGGCTAACAGCAGAGAATATGGAAACATGTTTACCTGTATTTCATTGATCATGCAAAGGCATTTGACTGTGTGGGTCCTAAAAATTATGGATACCACTGCAAAGAATATGAATTCTATAGCAATTATTCATATGGAAGCTGTATATAGAACAAGAGTCAGTTTTAGGAAAAGAACACGGGGATACTGAAAGTGTTCAATCAGGAAAGGTGTATGTCAAAGTTGTACCCTTTCATCATATTTATCCAATCTGTATGTTGAAGAAATAATCTGAGAAACTGGACTATATGAAGAAGAACTTGGCATCAGAATTGAAGGAACACTGTTAACAATCTGTGATATGCAGATGATACAACTTTGCTTGCTGAAAGCAAAGAAGACTTGAAACACTTACTGAAGCCTACAGCTTCAGTATGGATTATATTAGCCACATAAAGAAAAAAAAAAAAAATCTCACAAATGGACCAATAAGCAACATCATGATAAATGGAGAAATAATTAAAGTTGTCAACTCTTTCAGATTACTTGGATTCACAATCAATGCCAGTGGAAGTAGGAGTCAAGAAATCAAAGAACATATTGCATTAGGCAAATCTGCTGCAAAACCTTTTCAAAGTGTTAAAAAATCAAAGCTGCCACTTTGAAGACTAAGATGCACCTGACCCAACTTTTACATGCATATGAGGTGATTGAAAATACTATGGCTTGGGTCAGACACATCTTTGTTCTCTAACTGATATCTTGCTCCTGAGCACTTTAAAGAAGTCTTGTGCATCCGATTAGCCTAATGCAATACATCGTTTATTTTCTTAACTGCTGCTTCCATAAATGTTGATTGTGGATCCAAGCAAAATTAAGTCTTTGACAACTTCAATCTTTTCTCCATTTATCATGATGTTATTTCTTGGTTCAGTTGTGAGGAATTTTGTTTCCTCTAAATTGAGGTGCAGTCCATATTGAGGACTGTAGACTTTTGATTTTCATCAGTATTTTAAATAATCTTGACTTCCCTTTAGATGATTCATCAGAAAATTTAATGCACTCACTAATTTACTCAATAACAACTTAGTGGGTTCCTACACAGTGCCACCACCACTCATTTGTCAGTTGTCGTACTGTGGTGGCTTGTGTGTTGCTATGATTTTGGAGGTTATGCCACAGGTCTTTTAAATACCAACAGTGTCACCTACAGTGGGCAGGTTTCCACTGAGCTTCCACATGAAGACAGACTAAGAAGGAGAGATGGGCTACGTCTGAATATTTAGTCACTGAAAACTTTACGAGTACCAGTGGATCATTGTCAGCACCAGAATTCTGAATACTAAAACAATTAATAGCGTCAGAATGCTGTCAGGCATGGTGCTGGAAAATGAGGCCCTCAGTTGAAAGAACTCAAAATAAGACAGAAGAAGAGCTGCCTCCTCAAAGTAGAGTTAACCTTGATGACGCGAATGGAGTAAACCTTGTGGGAACTTCACTTGCTGATGGGGCACAACTCAAAATGAAGAGAAA
>NW_006408663.1:5886452-5895801 GCF_000296735.1 Chrysochloris asiatica | reverse complement strand
CCCCAACAAGATGAATTGGCACAGTACAGCAGCAGCAGAATCGGGTTGTGTTTGCACAACAAAGATTTGCACTGGACTGGGCAGCATTATGTTCTATGGTGCATCGGGTCACTATAAGTTAATAGTGCCAGGCATATAGCAACCAGTCTGAACCCAGATCCTTACTGCCTCCAAGAAATTGTCATCTAGAGTATAGAAAAAGCACATTAGAATCATGAAAGCTGCAAAACAAATAGTTGTAGCTACTAATAAAACTTTAAAGATGGATTCATTTGTCTATACCTTTGCCTTATACTAGTCAAAGAAGAATTGGAACACTTGAGTTATGGAGTTGGGGAAGAATATTAAAATTACCACAGACTATCAGAAGAACAATCAACTCTGTGTTTGAAGAAGTACAGCCAGAAGGGTCCTTAGAAGTGAGAATGGTAAGATTTCGTCTCTCTTACTTCAGACCTGTTATCAGGAGGGATCAGTGGAAAAGTGGAGGGTCAGTAAAAAAGAGGAAGACCACCATTGTGATGGATTGGTACAATAGCATCAGCAATGGGCTCAAGTGTAAAAACAATGGTGAGGATGGTGTAGGATCAGATAGGATTCTTTCCGTTGTGTATAGGGTTACTATGAGTTGGAACCACTCAAGGGTGCCTCACAACAACAATCCTCAGATTACCAATGAGAAAACTGAGATTCTGAAGGCTTGTAACAGCCAATATCAAAACAGTATTGGACACCTGTTGTGGCACTGTAGGATAAGCATTGGACTACAAACCATAGGTTTAGCAGTTCAAACCCATCAGCTGCTCCTCAGGATTCCGACTCAAGGGCACTTAACAATACAACAAAAATTCAACATTTTTAAATCTGTAAGTTTTTTCCTTATAATGATAGCATCCTAAACAATAAATAAAACCCCCAGTCCTCCTCTGTCTAGGCTATTGAAGAGCAAACTCATTTGACAGTAACAGATAAAAACCTATTGTTGCAAAACATTTTAATTAATGCAGGTCTGTTATAAACAGCATTCAAGTTATTAGTGCAGGGAACCACAGTGTTAGGCAGTTTCAGTATTACATTCATGAAGAAGTACATTTGCTAAATTTAAATTTGATTAACTTGGAGACTATAAATATGGGAAAAGAAAATACTTCTAACCATCTGAATGTTCCTTTCACTTGGATAGCATTTATACAATTGACACTTCCAGCAATTAAATCCAACATCTATTATTGCCAGTCCCAGTCAGGATATAGCTATTGTCCTTTACTACACTCAAATGACCATTTACATTCTACCAAATAGCAGGCATTAATAGGATTGACTCACCCAGCCAACTGTGCTGAATTGTTTAAAAGGACAAGGGCATCTGTGAGGGCGAGGGAACAGCCTACTTCACAGACCTATGATAATTCCTGTCATCTTATACAAAATTCAAGTGTTCCAAATTTTTGAAATAGCAAATGACAGTTTTTGGTTGTGTGTGTGTGCTTAAATGGAAATAAAAAGGCAATAAAATCTTCCACGAAGGGCCACTAGTTAAGTCTTTAAAAATGTGTGTTTTAAACATTCCAATAAAGCCTCAAGCTATGTCTCCCAATACTTGTCTATAATGGGAGGTGAAAGGTAGTGTCTTTTCCAATCCTGCTGAGAAGAGTTCAGTTCCTCATGCTTAAGGATAATTAGAATCAAAAGAACATCAAAAGGTAGGTCTGAAAGATCTCATTCCTTTTAAAATGTGTAAAGAGGCAGCCTTAAGAAGCTACAGAAAGTGTTTTTGCTTGCCTGATGAGATGGAAGGAAGCTGCAGAGAGACTGGAAAAGAAAACACTTGAACTTCTATTTGTCACTTAAATACATTGCTTGCTTTTTTTACCCAGCTATACATGAGATTTTAGGACTAAGAAACAGAAAATTCAAGAATAGGAACAGATGCTTCTCTTCTTGAAGCTTCTTGCCAGCTGCTGACACTCAAGTAGAAGAAACATGCAGCTTAATTTTTCAGAGCTGGGGAATTGAGGATTTGCTATGCAGTCATAGATGCTTGCTTCTATGATTGCTGTCTCTGTAATGTACCGCTGTCAAATCCCATCAGTCTTTGGGCATCCCCAGATATTGCTGCCATTAGCACCAGACTCGAACAAGGAGCTCCAAACTTATGAAACACACACATCTGATAAAGGGCCAGTTCACCCTTATCTGTATGTAGTGGTGGCTTTGGAGAGGGCGGGTTGCCAATGTGCTTACTGATGTATTTTAATTTAGTAATATAGAAGATGAAAGGGTGACAGAAACAACTGTTGTTCTTCCTCATATACAGACAAAAGCTGTCTTGTTTAAGTAGATAAGTGATTCCTATCTTTTGCTGATGGGTTAAATGAGCAAGATAGAGGAAAGAAAGAGGTCAAGCAAGGAGGTATTTCAAGCAAAGCAGGAATGAGACGGGAGTATAAAGGAGCTGAAGAAACTAAAAAAGGTATCACCAACAGGTGGTGGTGGTGGTTACATGCTGTGGAGTCGGTTCCAACGCATAGTGACCCCATACAGAGTTTCTGAGGCTGTAAATCTTTATCAGAGCAGAAAGCCTCATCTTTCAACCACAAAACAGCTGGTAGTTTTGAACTGCTGACCTTGAGGTTTGCAGCCTGATTTGTAACCACTATGCTACCAGAGCTCCTTTCACCAATTTAGGTTTAAATTTAGGTTTCCTGGCTTCTGTTAGTCCCCTCCTATCCCTGCCCATTTCTTTACTGTCCCTCTGTGCATTCCCACCTCCAATCATCAAATCATCAAGTAATTACAACCCAAAGGTTTTAAGAATATAACCTGAAAGGTCTTCTAAGAATTCCATAGAATATATTCTTAAATTATTAAACCTTGTGCACATCCACATACCTTCTAGCTAACCTTGTTGCCTATAGTAGCATTAAGACTAGGTTTCCCAGATTCATTAATCGCTAGGATTCCAGACTAACTTTAGGTTCATTCCATTAGATACGGCTTTCCTGAGGGGTGTAAATGACTAAGTGCTCAACCACTGACTGAAGATCAAACACACCCACAGATGCCTTGGAAGACAGGCCTGGTGATCTGCTTACAAGACTCCACAGTTTTGTAACACTGTAGTACATTTCTACTCTGCACACATGGGGTCACCTTGAATCAGATCAACTACTGCAACTAAAAATAAACAGCAATTAATCAGATGTAGTCCCATGAGATCCTACATCTAAACTGAGTTACAGGGAGAAGAGGGGCAGGGTGTATGACAAGATTTTTCTATTGCAGACGATGTCATCGATTATATGAGACTGACATTGACAGTTATGACATTAGTTTCAGCTTCAACAAGTTCTTAAGTCAACTTCTCCCTTTGCAATCAAGCTTCCAGTTAATTCCTGGAAGCTCTCTGTTTCATTTTCTCTACTGATGATTGGAACCAGTTGTCATCGAATCATGTCAATTACGTATGTCACAGTTGGGTTTTCAATGGCAATTTTTTTTTTCACCAGTAGCTTGCCAGCCCTTCTTTCAAAGCACCTCTGAGAGGAATTTGTCACTCGTCTGTCAGTTTGTCATACTGTGGTGGTTTGCAGTTGCTGTGGCACAAGTATTTTAAATATCAACACTATCATAAGTGATCAGAACCTAAAGAAGGATACCGTGCTTGGTAAAGTAGAAGGTCAGCGTAAAAGAGGAAACCCCCCCAATGGGATGGATTGGCAGTGACAGCAGGAATGGGCTCAAGCTTAACAATGATTGTGAGGATGACACAGGACTGAGCAGTGCTTTGTTCTATTGTGCATCAAGTTACTATGAGTCAGAAATCAACTTGACAATACCTAAAATAAAAACAAGGGTCACCCATTGGGGAAAGTTTTCAGCTGAGCTTCCAGACTAAGACAAAGTAGGAAGAAGGAGAGGCAAACTATTTCTGAATGTTTATGAATAGAAGCAGAAACCTTATTCAAAACCTTATGAATAGAAGCAGAACATTGTCAGAGGTAGTGCCAGAAGATAACAACATTTTCAATAGTGTCAGATATTGTGTGGGAAGATTGGAAAGCACTCAAAATATTACTGAGGAAGAACTGCTGTCTCAAAGTAGAGTATACCGTTTTCACAAGAATTGAGTAAAGCTTTCAGGATCTTCATTTGCTGATGGGACACAAGTAAAAAATGAGGAGAAACAGCTGCAAACATCCATTAATAATCAGGATGGGACATGGATATACAAAGTATGAATCTAGGAAAATTGGAATTTGTCAAAAAATGAAATGGAATGCATGAAGATAGAGCTGTTAGACATTAGTCAGCTGAAATCGACTGATATTGACCATTTATAATCTTACAATCATGTGTTATATTATGCAGGAAATGACAAATTGAAGAGGAAAGGCATCACATTCATTATCAAAAAAGAACATTCCATGATCTATTTTGAGTAAAATGCTGTCTGTGATAGGATAATATCCATACACCTACAAGGAAGAACTAATACTGCTATTATTCAAATTTACACACCAACCACAAAAGTCACTGATGATGAGACTGAAGTATTCTACCAACATCATCAGTCTGAAATTGATTGAACATACAATCAAGATATACTGATAATTACTGGCAATTGAAATGCAAAGTTTGGAAACAAAGAGGAAGGATCAGTAGTTGGAAAATATGGCCTTGGCGATAGAAATAATGCTGTAGATCGCATGACAGAATTCTGCAACACCAATAATTTGGTCATTTCAAATACCATTTTTAAACAGCGTAAGAGACGACTATACACACAGACCTTATCAGATGGAACACACAGAAATCAAATTAACTACATCTGTGGAAAGAGACGGTGGGAACACTCCAGATCATCAGCCAAAACAAGGCCAGGAGCAGATTGTAGAACAGACCATCAATTGCTCATATGCAAGTTCAGGCTATAAGATGAAGATAATTAAAACAAGTCCTTGAGAGCCAAACTATGACCTTGAACATAACCAGTCTGAATTTAGAGATCATGTCAAGAACAGATTTGATACATTAGACATCAACGATGGAAGACTTGATGATATGTGGGATGACAACAAGAGCATCATACATGAAGAAAACAGTCAGTAAGAAGGCAAGAAAGATGGAAAAGATCAAAATGGATGTCAGAAGAGACTCCTCCAAAACTTGCTCTCCAGCATAGCGATCCCAAAGAAAATGGTAGAAATGAGGAGATAAAAGGGCTGAACATACACTTTGAAAGCACAGCTCGAGAAGAAAAAGTCAAGTATTATAATGAAAGGTGAAGAGACCTGAACTTAGAAAACCAAAAAGGAAGAACATGTTTAATATTTCTTGAGCTAAAAGAACTGAAGGAAAAATTCAAACCTCAACTTGAAATATTGAAGGATTCTATGGCCAAAATATTGAATGATGCAGAAAACATCAAAAGAAGATGAAAGGAATACACAATCATTTTACCATAAATAAATGGTCAATGTTAAACCATTTCTAGAGGCAGAATATAATCATGAGACAATGATACTGAAGGAATAAGTTCAAGGAGAACTAAAGGCATTGACAAAGAACGAGGCTCTGGGAATTGATGGAATGCAATTGAAATCTTTCAAAAAATGATGCAGCACTGAAGGAATTCATCTATTCCAAAAATTTGGAAGCACTGGCCAATTGATTGGAAGAGATCCATATTTATGCCCATTCCAAAGAGAGGTGATGCAACAGAATAGGGAAACCATCAGACAATATCATTAATATCATGTGTAAGTATAATTTTGTTAAACATAACTCAAAAATGGCTGCAATAATACCACAATGTGAAACTTTCAGAGGTTCAAGCAGTATTTAGATGAGGAAGTGGAACGAAAGCTATCAGTGCTGACTTCAGATGGATCTTGGCTGAAAATAGAGAATACCAGAAAGATGTTTACCTGTGCTTTATTGAGTATGCAAAGGCTTTTAATCATGTGGACATAAAAAGCTATTGTCAACATTGCAGTGAATGAATATTTCAGAACACTTAATTGTTCTCATAAAGAACCTGTACATAGACTGAGGTAGTCTTTCGAACATAACAAGTGAACACTGTATGGTTTAATATTAGGAAAGGTGTGTGCAAAGGTTATATTATTTCACCATACTCATTCAATCTGCATGCTGAGCAAATAATTTGAGAACTGGCTTATATGATGAAGAATGTGGCATCAGGATTGAAGGAAGACTCATTAACAATCTGTGACACGCAGATGATACAACCTTGCTTGCTCAAAGCAAAGAGGACTTATAAAAATACCCATAAAAATCAAAGACAACAACCTTTGGTATGGGTTTCACCTCAATGTAAGGTAAACAAAAATTCTCACAGCTGGACCAATAAATAACATCAAGATAAATGGAGAAAAGATTGAAGTTGTGAAAGACTTCATTTTGCTCGAATCGACCATCAACACTCAAGGAAGCCCCAGTCAAGAAATCAAATGATGTATTGCATTAGGCAAATCTGCCTCACAAGACCTCTTTAAAGTGTTCAAGAGTAAAGATGTTTGTTTGAGGACTAAGGTGTGCTTGACCCAAGCCATAGTATTTTCAATAACCTCATATGCATTTGAAAATTGAACAACGAATAAAGAAGACCATAGAAGAATTGATACATTTGAATGATGGTGTTGGTGGAGAATGTTAAAATACCAGGGACTGCCAAAAGAACAAACAAACTTGTGTTGGAAGAAGTAAAGCCGGAATGCTTCTTAGAAGCCAGAATGGCCAGACTTTGTCTCTCATACTTTAGACATATTATCAGGAAGGACCTGTCCTTGGAGATGGATATCGTGTTTGATAAAATGAATGGTCAGTGAAAAAGAGGAAGGCCTCAATGAGATGGATTGTTACAGTGGCAGCATAAATGGGCTCAAGTAGAGTAAAGAATGTGAGATGTAGGACCGGGCAGTGACTAGTTTGGTAGTGCATAAAGTCACTATGAGTTGGTACCCACTCAAGGGTACATGACAGCAACAACAACTGGGTCATATTGATTCAGATAAATGTTCTATCCTAAAAGGCATATTCTTATGTATTCTTGACAAAAATACCTAATGTACTTTTACACAAGTAATCTCTCAGGACAAGATTGTTAAAAATGTATTGTCCATCCTCTAAAAATATTATTGTATTCTTACTTTCTGATAGATTTGTGCTTAGGGCCCCCAAAGCTTGTACATTATAACAGAAACTATTCTGTTTGAGGAAGAATAAATAATATTTTGGTCAAAATGATTCTATATATTAGTGCTTTCTGGAGTATAAAAAAAAGTTACAGCTGAACAAAATGGTTATGCAAAGTAAAAGAAAAACAAATTAGAAAATCTTGTTGTATAATTACTCTTTGTACACAGATTCACATTAATCATCTAATAAGGAGAATATGAGAAGTCAGACGTTATTATACTTATTATATTCTCATTGCCAGGGTTATACCATTCTCCTCAGCATGTGGTACATTGTAGGTTAAAATTGTGTTTCTGGAACATGCTAACATAAAGTGAGAGATTAAATAGCATATAAACAGAACATTTTAAACATTTTAAATAGTGTAATTGCAAAAAATAAGGATACATTTTAAATTTAAAAAAGAAAATTATAGAAATATTGTCAGGGAAAATGGTTTCTGTTTTTAATAACACAATTGTAAACACATTGAAACTCTACTTTATACATGCTCTTATTGTTGTTGTTGTTATGCGACCCTGCACAGGGTTTCCGAGGCTGTAAATCTTTACGGGAGCAGAACGCCTCATCTTTCTCCCACGGAACAGCTGGTAGTTTCGAACTTCTCACCTTGCGGTTCATAGCCCGATTCGTAACCACTACACTACCAGAGCTCCTACATACCCTTATATATACTTTAAAAGCATAAAATGATATTAATTAGGCAAAAGTATGATTGGGATCTCTGAACTGAAACATTTAAGAGTCATCTTTAGATGATAAATAAGAGTAATATAATAATTGAATCAGACACAGTTTCTCTACACATCATTTTATTAGCTGAAAAGTTCTCCATTTAATACCCTGCCATACTAAAAGAAATAATGAATGAAAATAGAATTGTCATAGGGTCTTTTGAGAACAATATAGAGAAGGGAGTGTTACATAACTTCAGGAAATGTAACAAAATTGAGAAAAGAGAAACCAAGAATGAGATTTTAAAAAGTCAAATTAGGAGGCAAAGAAAGATAGCAGGCTAGGTAGAATAGCTGTGTGGGCTCTCTGCAGCAAGGATATGGAAAACTTGAATATAGAAAAGGATGGAAAATTTTCTAATGCATTTTATGACATGAGTATAGTCCTCATAACCAAAACCAGGCAAGGCCATTACTGAAAAAGAAAAGTATAGACCAATATCCTTCATGAACATAAATGCAAAACTTCTCAACAAAATTCTAGCCAACAGAATTAACAAAGGCATCAAAGAAATAAGACACCATGACAAAGTAGGATTAATACCAGGGATGCAAGGATGGTTCAATATTAGTAAAACAATCAGTGTAATTTACCATATACATAATAAAAGGAATAGAACTACATTGTCTCATCAATTGTTACAAAAAAGACATTTGAAAAATCCAACACCCATTCTTGATAAAAGTGCTCAACAAAGCAGAAATTGAAGGGAAAGTCATCAAAATAATTAAGAGAATATATATAAAAACAACAGTCAACAATTTCTGAATGGAGAGAATTTGAAAGCATTCCCTTTGCAAACAGGAACCAGACAAGAATGTACTTTATCATCTCTCTTGTTCAGTATTGTGTTGGAAGTCTTAGCCAGAGCTATAAGGCAAGAAAAGGAATTAAAGCCATCCAAATTGGCAACATAGAAGCAAAATTATACGTATTTTCAGATGATATGATCCTATATATAGAAAATGCCAAAGAGTTAGCAAAAAAAAAATTGTTGGAACTCATTGGAAGATACAACAAAGTGGTGGGGTACAAGATCAATATACAAAATTAGTTGGATTTCTCTATACTTATAAAAACAGCTCTCAAGAGGAAATTATAAAACAATACCATTTAGAATAGTCACCCAGAGGTTGAAAACCTTAGGAACAAACCTAATCAGAGAAAAAAAGACCTATATAGAGAAAACTACAAAACACCACTACAAGAAACCAGAAGAGATTTACAAAAATGGAAGACTATACCATGCTTACGGATAAGAAGACTTAACATTTTGAAAATGTCAATACTACCTAAAGCATCTATAGATATAAGGTAATCCCAATCCAGACTTCATCTTGGGGGAGACCAAATGGCAAGACCAAGCGGGGGAGCAGAAACACCACGTAAA
>NW_006408663.1:5884562-5886352 GCF_000296735.1 Chrysochloris asiatica | reverse complement strand
TAGTAAAACAATCAGTGTAATTTACCATATACATAATAAAAGGAATAGAACTACATTGTCTCATCAATTGTTACAAAAAAGACATTTGAAAAATCTAACACCCATTCTTGATAAAAGTGCTCAATAAAGCAGAAATTGAAGGGAAAGTCCTCAAAATAATTAAGAGAATATATATAAAAACAACACTCAACAATTTCTGAATGGAGAGAATTTGAAAGCATTACTTTTGCAAACAGGAACCAGACAAGAATGTCCTTTATCATCTCTCTTGTTCAATATTGTGTTGGAAGTCTTAGCCAGAGCTATAAGGCAAGAAAGGGAATTAAAGCCATCCAAATTGGCAACATAGAAGCAAAATTATACGTATTTTCATATGATATGATCCTATATATAGAAAATGCCAAAGAGTTAGCAAAAAAAAAAAAATTGTTGGAACTCATTGGATGATACAACAAAGTGGTGGGGTACAAGATCAATATACAAAATTAGTTGGATTTCTCTATACTAATAAAAACAGCTCTCAAAAGGAAATTATAAAACAATACCATTTAGAATAGTCACCCAGAGGTTGAAAACCTTAGGAACAAACCTAATCAGAGAAAAAAAAGACCTCTATAGAGAAAACTACAAAACACTACTACAAGAAACCAGAAGAGATTTACAAAAATGGAAGAATATACCATGCTTATGGATAAGAAGACTTAACATTTTGAAAATGTCAATACTACCCAAAGCATCTATAGATATAAGGTAATCCCAATCCAAACTTCATCTTGGGGGAGACCAAATCGCAAGACCAAGCGGGGGAGCAGAAACACCACGTAAAAATGCCATGGGAAACTTGGAGCAAAAGTGGACAATACACTTATCAGTTTTGCTTTCTTCTGATTTTCTTTTTGGCATTTGGTCATTGGCATTGGCCCCCTCACTGTTTGCGCACCACAATTCTGGTGACTAGAGGAGGTGCCTGAGTGAGTGGACACCCCTCACCCTCACCACTGGTGGGTTCTTCTGCCACGCATTTGTACAGATACTCAGCCTAAGAGCAGGCCCTGAACTTTGTTTGTTTGTTTGTTTTAAATACAGGAAAGGCCAAGACAGGGCTGTAGAGAAGGAAAGAGTTTAAAAACAAAACAGGCCAAAAATTAAATTAAAGCCTGAGGTATAGCATAACAACCAACAGTGGCATTTTGAAATCTCTCAGGCAGCTTTGAAAGCAAGAAGCTGAAAAGAGGACATTAAAGTCATACTCATATTAGGCTACAGATTTTTTTTTTTTCTTCCCTCCCCCCTCTCCCTTTTCTGTGATCATAGACTGCAGTATTCCGTCTAGTTTTGTTTTGTTGTTGTTGTTTGTTTGTTTTTTCTTATTTTTTGTTTTAGTTTTGTTTTTTGTGTTTTTGCTGGTGCTGCTGTGCTTTTTGATGCTCCCCCTTCTACCTTTGGGGGACTCTTTCTCTCTCTATATTACCCAAGAAGAGTCATCAAATACTGCCATATAGTTAAGCTAAAACCACACTCTATAAAACACCAAAATCCAGGCAAGAACCAATACCAACTTCCACGTACCAGAGAAACAAACAACTGTGAAAATTACTCTGAGATAAGCAGTAAGAAGAGTGAAAAGGGAAGCCATATCCTAATCACATCTACCTGGAAGCAATCAAAAAGCATAAAAAAATATCAAAACACATACTCAATTAAGTATTAAGGCCACAGATAAGCACTAAACTAGTCAAAGAACCAAAAGCAGATGACCATATCAGCAAATGTCCAGAAACAAGATAAAA
>NW_006408663.1:5865757-5866671 GCF_000296735.1 Chrysochloris asiatica | reverse complement strand
TCATCCCACAACTCTTCTGGTCTTCAATTTTTAGTTTCTATTTCATCAAATCTCTTCTTGACGTGATCTCTAAATATAGGTGGGCTATATTCAAAGTTATATTTAGTCTCTTGTGGACTTGTTTCAATTTTCTTCAGCCTGAACCTGTATATGAGCAGTTGATGGCCTGTTTCACAGTCTGCCCTGGCCTTGTTTTGGTTGATGATATTGAGTTTTTCTACCATGTCTTTCCACAGATGTAGTTCGTTTACTTTCTATGTATTCTATCTGGTGAAATCCATGTGTATAGCCATTTGTTATGTTGTTTATGAAAGTTATTTGCAATGAAGAAGACATTGGTCTTATTGACCTAGCCGCAGAGTGCTAGAGTTGAGAATGAAGTGTCCAGTTGATTTGAAGTGTTGGGAGATGCACAAGAATGCCCAAACTTGCAGATAGTACCCGTTTGACCCAGTTTCTATGGTTTAGTGCCCAGAGCTTACTAGAGGAAGATAAAGACATTTGATAAAGGAAGCAAGTGTAAATTTCTACAATTTGATGAACTTGACTTATGAATATAGTAGCTCAAAATACCAACCAAGAGGGAAGGAATCTTCTCATCAAGGATCTAACCTATCCCCTCAGTATACAGGATTGAGAAGGACAGGCAACTTAGACATTGGCAATCTAAAATGGGGGTGGGGGCAAGGGGGTTATAATGGCATGAAGTGGCTGGCATAAAAGTCTTCAAGAGGGAGTTTAGTTTCAGAGTGTGCAGGGAGAAGCCAGAATCCCCACTGAATAGTTTTCTCTTGTCTAGATAAGTCTGTTTAAAGGAGGTAGGGATAGGATTGTTTTGATTCAATAGTGAGTAATTGTTATCATGACCAGTTATGATTGTCACAATTGTAAAGGTAGAAGTTTTGTAGCATAAA
>NW_006408663.1:5863815-5865657 GCF_000296735.1 Chrysochloris asiatica | reverse complement strand
CAAGGAAGCTGCAAGCCACCGCATAACATGGATGAACCTTGAGAACATTATGTTGAGTGAAATTAGTCAGTCACAAAAGGAGAAATACTCCATAGGACCACTACTGTAAAAGACTAAGAAAAAGAATCCATACTAAAGGGGGTGGATTCTTTGCTGGTTGCTGGGATGTGGGGGGTGAGGTAAAGAGAGGGAGGGGAAGGTGGAGCACAGGGTAGGGAATAGACACAGGATAGTTTGGGTGCCGAGGAGGGGGGGCAATATACAAGAAGGGGAAGGGGAATGGACGAACAAAGCAGATGTGAGAACGATTAGGCAGGTTTACATGGGCTAGTGGGACAGAGGTAAAGAATGATGTATGCACAACCTTGGAACAACAGGGCTCTGGGATACAGGGATTCAGACATGGTTAGAATGGTGAAAAGGGGGGAAATAATGTTAAGATGCTTGGCTGTCTTTTGAATCTTGGTTTCCCTCACATACCATTATAAAATAGACACTGGAGGAGGAGAGAAAGGAATAGCCATAAATATCACCAGAGAAATCTTGTAAGTCTATCTTCTGCCTATAACTGATTGGAATACCTAAAATGGGGCTACAACCAGCTTCCTGCAGAGCTTCTGTATTACATAAAACTATAGGTAGAAGCGTGAACCACTTTCAGAATCTTCTGAGGTGGGAAAATTCCACTTGAAAGGACGGGCAGACCAGCCTGGAGTGGCTAGAAGAAAAGAAGATACTTCTTGAAAGAAAGACTGACAGGAAAAATGCAAAACAACGTAGGCAGTCGGACTGGTTATTACAAGAACAAGCAAGTTGCTCATCCAGGAGACATCAAGACAAGTAGTTGGGTCCTCTCAGAGCAAACCCCCTTCCAAGACTAAGACTCAATGGGAATACACAATCTGATTGGTGACCATGTTTGTCACCAATAAGGGGAAATTAGGGAAAAACAGCAATGAAGCTGTGAGCTAAGCCGTACAACATTCAACAGACTCCTGTGAACCGGGTGGAGATCTGTTTGGCCAACAGTGTGGCAAGACCTGGAGACTCTTTGACCCAGAGTCAGTGACATAGCCACAAAGAACTAGAGTGGAGAGTGAAGCGTCCAGCTGATAAAAAGAGAGGGTATATGCACAAGAACACCCATACTTGCAGATAATACCCATTTGACCTGGCTTCAATGACTGGATGATCAGACCTCAGCTAGAAGAAGAAAGAAGAGGAAAAAAAGAGTAATCTGATACAATTTGATGAACTTGACTTACACCTATGGATGCAGTAGCTCAAAAGAGGGAACAAATCTTTACAGTGACGATCATTCCCACCCCCTCCATACACAGAATAGACAGGGATGGGCAACTTGGACATTGGCTACCCAAAATGGGAGCTGGGGGCTACAAAGGCAAGAAGTGACTGGCTTACAAGCTTTCAAGAGGGCGCATAGATCCAGCGGGTGTGGAGGAAGGTAGAATCTACACTGAGAGTATCCAATCTGTCTAGGCCGGGCTGATGAAAGGAAATGCAGATAGGTCTCTTGTGATACAACAGTGAATAGTTGTTATCAGGACTGATTGTGAGGGTTAGAAATGTAAAGGTAGATGTTTTGTAGCAAGGAGTGGAGTGATTATCTTTGCAGTCTAGGAGCAGAGGTCCCTGGGACCATCAAGAGAGAAGAGCGGAGAGTGGGACCCTACCCAGAGAATCAGTGACACCAGAGATGGAGGCAGAGATGATGACTTGGAAAGATGGAGCAGCAGGGGACTTTAGACCCAGAGAGAGAGAGAGGGGTTGTGTGCATACGACCAGGGGGAGCAGGCTTGTAGGATATATATTCCCTTTGGT
>NW_006408663.1:5862197-5863225 GCF_000296735.1 Chrysochloris asiatica | reverse complement strand
ATAGATGTTGAAATGTTCTTTTTGATGATGAATGTGACACCATTTCTCTCAGAGTTTTCATTTCTGGCATAATAAACCATGTGATGGCTAGATTAAAACATAAATAAATAAATAAATAATATAAAAAGTCAAACTTTTGAGAGAAAAAGATCAAAATTTTCTGATAATGCCAATCAAGATGGCGGATCGGGTAGATGTGCTGTGAGGATCTCCATCACCAACAACACGGAATACCAGGTGAAGCAGGCTCAGGGACGGTGCTAGAACTCTGAACCACATATAAAGGAATATTTAGAAGATTGGAAGGCTTACAGCTAGGGGAACTTGTAGCAGAATCAAGAAATCCATTGCTTTCTAATTCAAGATGCTCAGCTATTCCCGGAGCCACCATCTTGGGAAAGAACAAGCAGGGGAAGGATCAGAACAGCCACGAACACCTGACAGAACTGCTGGACATTCTTTTTTTGGTACCTGTTCAGTGGTCTCTCCCTGTCTACGTACCTACATTCTTGTGACTAGAGGGTATGCCTAAGCAAATGGACACCCTACCCCCACCCCTGGAGGGTTCTACTAAACATGCGCACAGATCTCCTAGAAATTTAAAGCGACAGTTTTCACTTAAAACCAAACGGCCACCAGTCATCTGTCAGTTTGACCTACTGTGGTGGCTTGTGAGTTGCTATGATTCTGAAAGCTATGCCAACGGTATTTTAAATAACCAGCAGGGTCACCCAAGGTCGACAGGTTTCAGATGAGCTTCAAACTAAGACAGACAAGGAAGACAGAGTGATGAGCTACTTCCAAATCTTTAGTCACTGAAAATCTTATGAATAGCAGAGAAATACTGTCAGATATAGTGCCAGGAAATGAGCCCCTCAGGTTGGAAGGCACTCAAAATGAGACTGTGGAAGAGCTGCCTCCTCAAAGTAGAGTTGACCATGATAACGCAAATGGAGTAAAGCTCGTGGGAGAAAAGCCCACAGGACCTTCATTTGCTGATGGGCCACAACTCAAAATAAAGAGAAACA
>NW_006408663.1:5859439-5862097 GCF_000296735.1 Chrysochloris asiatica | reverse complement strand
CTGAAACCTGTCCACCATGGGTGACCCTGATGATATTTAAAATACCCATGGCATACATCCAGAGTCATACCAACTCACAAGTTGGTATGACAAACTGACAGATGAGTGTCATTAGACTAGTGTCATTAGACGAATGTCATCTAGTTATTGTTGTTGTTGTTATGTGCTGTCAAGTCAATTCTAACCCATAGAGACCCTGTATAGGGTTTCCAAGGAGCAGCTAGTAAGCTTGAACCACCAACCTTGCAGTTCAAACGACTTTGCAGTCTGATGCATTAGCCCACAACGCGACACCAGGACTCCATTAGACAGATACAAATTAAAACAACAAGATATCATCTCAGCATTAACTGTGAAGTTCAAAAAAGCAGAGGACAACAAATGCTGGTGAGGGTGTGGAGAGATGGGGCCCCTCTTACATTGCTGGTGGGACCAGTCTAGAAAAGGGTATGGGCTTCCTCAAAAGTTGGAAATAGAAATACCTTATGACCCAGTAATCCCTCTACTTGGTATACATCCACAAGAAATATGAGTCATAAAATGAGTAGATACATGCACACCAATGTTCATCGCAGCACTATTCACAATAGCAGAAAGATTAGAGACAGCCTAAGTGTCCATGAATGAAAGAATCCATTAACAAACTTTCATACATTTACACAATGCAGTACTTTTTCAGCCTTGAAGAATAATGATAAATCAGCAAAACACCTCATAATATGGATGAATCCTGAGGACATTATGATGAGTGAAATTAATCAATCACATAAGGACAAATATTGCATGAGACCATCATTGTAAAAGCTTCAGAGACTATTTCCATACTAAAAGAAACATTCTTTGATGGTTACCGGGGACGGGAAGGAGGGAGTGTCATTCACAGGTTAAGGGGTACACATGTTAGCTCAGGTGAGGGGGAAGACAATATACAAGGGTGAGGGTAATACACACAAAGGATGGGGGAATATGAACAATGAAGATAGGGGAAGACTTAGGGGTAAGCTTGGGTTATATGTGATTGAGGTAAACAGTGATTTATACACAACCTTGGAATAATAGTGTTCTGTGATACAGGAATGAAGACATAGTCTGAATTGGCAGAGGAGAAGAAAAATGTGTGAATATCCACAATATTCACTTTCTTGTGGATATTGGTTTCTGCTGCCTACTATTGTAAGATAGAAATTTGTGTGTGACAGAAATGAATATTGGTAATTATGATGACAGAAAGCCTGTAAGCCTGATTCGGCCTATAACTGATTGCATTTGTTAAAATGAGAAATAGAATCTGCCCAGGGAAATAGTCTTCTTGTTAAGTCTTTGTGGAGTATGTGGCCTTAGGTAATATCCTGAGCCCCACTAAGAACCTTCTGAGCTGAGACATTCCCACCTGCAAAAACATGCAGATCAATCCATGTCAGCCTGGGAGAACAGAAGATTATTTTTGAACAAAAGACCAGCAGGAAAAAAGCACTATTTGTCTGTTAGTATATCAAACAAACTGTTTGCTTTGAAGGTGTCAAGGCAAGAAAATTCAGCGAATCAGGGAAAAACCCCTTCTGAGATTGAAACTCAGAGAACCTGGGAGCAGTCGCCTGTGCTTGCTGGTGACAACCCTGGTCTACTTGTGACTGGAAGTGGGGGCAATGCAGCACTGAAGGTATAGGCTAAGTTTGGCCATGTTCCCTTGACACCCATTGGCCTTGAGATGAGAGAGAAGAGGAAGGGCTGGTTAGTCTGAAGTTTAGGGAGATGTGTGAACTCCTGAGCCGATGGGCACTGACCTAGCTATCCACTACAGGTTAGAGCAGAGAGTGTAGCAGCCAACTGGTGTGAAATCCCAAACTTGTAGCTAGTACCCATTTAACCTAGCTTAGATGGCTAGCTGACCAGAACCCAACCAGGTGAAACTAAAGATGCTTGATATTGTAACTGTAAATTGCTACAATTTTATGAACTTTTGCTTTTGGATGCAGTTGTTCAAAATTCCAACCAGAATGGAAGGATTCTTCATATCAATGATCAAACTTGTTTCCTCAATGGACTGGGTTATTGTTAGGTGCCTAGAGTTGGTACTGACTCACAGAGACCCTATACCCAACATAATGAAACACTGCCTGCGCCTGCACCTGCACCAACCTCAAAATCATTGCTACATTTGTGCCTATAGTACTGCCACAGTACCAGTCTGTCACATTGGGGTTCTTCCTCTTTTTATCTGACCCTTCATTTTACCAAACATGATATCCTTCTCCAGAGATTGTTTCCTCCTGACAATATTACTGAAGTATGACTAATGAAGTCTGGCCATCCTGGTTTCCAGGATGGCCAGCAGAGAAAAGCACTACTTGGCTGTCAGTATGTCAAGCAAGCATCTGGCTGTCCTTCTTTCAACACAGATTTGGTTGTTCTTTTGGCAGTCCATGGTACTTTTAATATTATCCACTAACACCATAGCTAAATGTATCAATTCTTATACTGTCTTCCTTATTCACTTCCCAAGTTTCACATGCATATGAGATCACTGAAATATCAAGGTTTTGATCAGGAACACCTTAGTTCTCAAACTGATATCTTGATCTTCAACACTTTAAAGAAGTATTGTACATAAGATTTGCCTAATGAAGTATGTAATTTGATTTCTTGACTGCTGATTCC
>NW_006408663.1:5857956-5859339 GCF_000296735.1 Chrysochloris asiatica | reverse complement strand
ATCAGTGAAAACAAGACTAGGGGCAGACTGTGGAACAGACCATCAGTTACATATATGCAAATTCAAACTGAACCTGAAGAAAATAAAAACAAGCCCACAAGAGCCAAAATATGACCTTGAATATATCCCACCTGAATTTAGAGATCAGCTGAAGAACAGATTTGATACATTAAACACTAAAGACTGAAGACCAAAAGAGTTGTGGTATGACATCTAGAATATCATACACGAAGAAAGCAAAAAGTCATTGAGAAGACAAGAAAGAAGGAAAAGGTCAAAACTGATGTCAGAAGAGACACTGAAACTTGCTCTCCAAATTGAGATGCTGAAACAAATGGAAGAAATGAGGAGGTCCAAGAGCTGAACAAAAAATTTCAAAGATTAGCTTGAGAAGATAAAGCCAAATATTACAAGAAAATGTACAAAGAGCTGGAATCAGAAAACCAAAAAGGAAGAACACACTCAGCATTTCTCAAACTGGAGGAACCGAAGGAAAAATTCAAGCCTCAACATTCATTATTGAAGGATTCTCTGGGCAAATTATTGAATGATGCAGAAAGTATCAAGAGAAGATGGAAGGAATACACAGCCACTGTACCAAAGGGAAATGATTAATTTTCAACCATTTCAAGAGGTAGCATATGATCAAGAGACAATGATACTGAAGAAGGAAGTCCAAGGTGCATTGAAGGAATCGGCAAAGAACAAGGCAGCAGGAAATGATGGAATAAAAATTGGAATCTTTCAAGAAAGTGAGGTGGCATAGGAGGCACTCACTCATCTCTGCCCAGAAATTTGGAAGACAGCTATCTGGCTGACTGATTGGAAGAGATCCATATTTGTACCCATACCAAAGAGAAGTGACCCAATGGAATGCAGAAATCATTGGACAATCTCTTTGATATCTCAAGCAAGTAAAGTTTTGCTAAAGGTAATACAGAAATGGCTACAATCATACATTCACAGGGAACTTCCTGAGGTTCAAGCCAGATTCAAAAGAGGCCGTGGAACGAGGGATATTGTTGCGGATGTTTGATAAATCTTGGCTGAAAGCAGAGACTATCAGAAAGCTGTTTACCTGTGCTTTATTGACTATGCAAAGGCTTTCGATTGTGTAGATTATGACAAGCTATGGACAACATTGAGAAGTACGAGAACTCCGGAACACTTAATTGTGCTCATGATCTGTACCTGGACCAAGAGGCAGTTGTTCCAAGAGAACATGGGAACACTGAGTGTTTTAAAATTAAGAAGGGTGTGCAACAAGGTTGTATCCTTTCAGTATACTTATTCAACCTGTATGCTGAGCAAATAATACAAGAAGCTGGGTTCTATGAAGAAAAACATGGCATCAGGATTGGAGGAAGACTCATTAACAACCTG
>NW_006408663.1:5856572-5857856 GCF_000296735.1 Chrysochloris asiatica | reverse complement strand
ACTTTCAGCAAGCAAGGTTGTATCATCTGCATATTACAGGTTGTTAATGAGTCTTCCTCGAATCCTGATGCCATGTTTTTCTTCATATAATCCAGATTCTTGGATTATTTGTTCAGCATATAGATTGAATAAATATGGTGAAAGAATAAACCCTGGGGCACACATTTCCTAATTTTAAACCATTCAGTGTTCCCTTGTTTTGTTTGAATGATTGCCTCTTGGTCTATGTACAAGTCCCTTATGAGCATAATAAAGTGTTCCAGAATACTCATTATCCATTTGTCATGATACACCTGATCTAAATCCTTTGCATAGTCAATAAAGTGCAGGTAAACATCTTTATGGTATTCTCAGCTTTCAGCCAAGATCATCTGATGTCAGCAATGATATTTCTCGTTCTACCTCCTCTTCTAAATCTGACTTGAACCTCTAGAAGTTCTCTGTCAATGTATGGTTGCAGTCATTTTTAAATTATCTTTAACAAAATTTTGCTTCCATGGTCTATTAATGATATTGTTTGGTGATATCTGCATTCCATTGTGTCACCTCTCTTTGGAATGTGCACAGATATGGACGTTTTCTAGTTAGTTGCCAGGAAGTCGTCTTCCAAATTTCTTGGCATAGATAAGTGAGTGATTCCTGGGCTGCATCAATTTTTTGAAGATATCTATTTGTATTCCATGAGTTCCTAGAGCCTTGTTCTTTGCCAGTGCCTTCAGTGTACCTTGGACCTCTTCTTTCAGTATCATTGGCTGTTGATAATATGCTATCTCCTCAAATGGTTGAACAATAGCCATCTCTTTCTGGTACAGTGACTATATATTTCCTCAATATTGCAATTTAAATCTTGAAGTTTTTCTTCAGTTCCCTCAGCTTGAAGAATACTGAGTGTGTTATTCCCATTTGGTTTTCTAGCTCCAAGTCTTTGCACATTTCATTATAATGTTTGACTTACACTTCTTGACCTACTTCTTGATATTTACCTTCTTATTTCACCCATTTGCTTTAGCAACTCTACAATGGAGCACAAGTTTCAGAATCTCTTCTGATATCCATTTTGGTCTTCCTTGTTTTCTTAATGAACTTTGGCTTTCTTCCTGTATGATGTTCTTGATTGTTGTTGTTGTTAGCTGCCATCGAGTTAGTAATGACTTATAGTGACCTTATGCACAGCAGAACAAAACACTGCCCAATCCTGGGCCAACTTCACTACTGTTGCCACGCTTGAGTCCATCAATGCTGCCACTTGGCTGATCCATCTCATTGGGGGTCTTCCTATTTTTC
>NW_006408663.1:5838299-5847757 GCF_000296735.1 Chrysochloris asiatica | reverse complement strand
CAGCCAGAGTGTTCCTTGGAGGCCAAGATGGCCAAACTTCGTCTCTCATGCTTTGGACAAATTGTCAGGAGGGACCAGTCACTGGAGAGGGATATCATGTTTGGTAAGGTGAAGGGTCAGAGAAAGAGAGGAAAATCCCCAACAAGATGGATTGGCCAAGTGGCAGCCTCGATGGACTCAAGTGTGGCAAGAATAGTGTGGTTGGCCCAGGATTGGACAGTGTTTTGTTCTGCTGTGCATAAAGTCGCTATGGGTCGGTACCGACTCGATGGCACATAACGACGATGACGAATGCCAAAACAATCTATTATTATATAACCTGGTGTGGTTCTGTAGGATAATCAATGGACTGCAAACCTAAAGGTCAGTAGTTCAAACCCACCAGCTACTCTTCTGAAGCACTGCTTCAGAAGGGTCTCTAAGAGTCAGAAAAACTCAAGAACAATTAATAACAGCAACAATTTAGTTAGCAATAACCCCACTTCAGGTAATATGCTAAGTAATTACTAATAAAACATTAATCAGCATAACAAACATGAGTTGGATTCTGTTACATGTTTGACATATTATCTCACGTAGCCTTCACATTGATCTGAAGAGACATATACAAATATCATGTTCATTTTATGCCTGAGAGAACTGAGAAAATAGATTAAATACATTCCTGAAGATCCTGCATGTATACAGGAGACTTGAACTTCAATTTTCAAACTCTTAACCTCTTTATTAAGTTACTTCTCAAAGTTTTTTTATGTATGACCTTATCAATTGAAATAAAATAAGTTGTACCACGTGTACACATACACACATGTGACTATCTTTGCTTCAAGGTATAAGAAATATTTCCAAACACACCAAACAGTTAAGAACTGAACTAGAAACACACAAACATATCAGTTAGGAAATCTCCATTTACAGACAAACTCAAGTTTTAATCCAAGATGATGTGAGGAAATAAAAGGGAGACAGTGTGCTTCCAATAAGTTGGCCAGGTATGTGTCTTCCAAATTATGGCTCAATGATCAGGTAACACAGAATTCGAGCTGTTGCTCATGTTTCAGGCACTGATTAATGTAGCAGTTCTAACATTAACACCAGTCTTGAATCATTTCTCCCACTTGGTTCCAATCATAGACAGACTTTACCTGGTAATAGGAAGATGGTTGAAATAGCTTCAGCCTCTCATCCTTTCAATTTTGAATCAAGCTGGAAATTCAGAACACTTAGTTCTGGAGACTCAGTAAACATAAAGAGAATCTGTTGTTAGTTGCCTTCATGTCTGCCCTATGCTGCACCAATCTCACAATTGTTGCTATGTTTGAGACCATGGCTGCTGTCACTGTGCCAATCCATCTCATTGGGGAACTTCCTCTTTTTCACTGACCCTCTACTTTACCAAGCATGATGACCTTCTTCAGGGATTGGTACCTCCTGATCATATGTCCAAAGTATGAGAAACGAAGTCTGGCCATCCTGACTTCCAAGAAGTGTTCTGGCTGCACTTCATCCAACACAATTTTGTTTATTTTTCTGACAGTTCATTGTACTTTTAATATTCTCCACCAACACCATAACTCAGATGCATCAATTCATTGACATTCTTCCTTATACATTGTCCAAATTCCACATGCATATGAGGTCATGAAAACACCATGGTTTGGGTCAAGCACACCTTAGTCTCAAACTGACATCTTTGCTCTTAAACACTTTAAAGTGATCTTGTGCAGTAGATTTACCTAATGCAATACATCATTTCATTTCATGACTGCTCCTTCCATGATGGTTGATTTGAGCAAAATGAAGTCTTTGAAAATTTCAATATTTTCTCCATTTGTCTTGATGTTATTTATTACTACAGTTGTGAGGATTTTTGTTTTCTTCCCATTGAGGTGCAACCCATATGGAAGGCTGTGATCTTTGATCTTCATCAGTAAATATTTTATGTCCTCTTTGCTTTCAGCAAGCAAAGTTGTATCATCTGCATTTTGTAGATTAACATTTCATAGTTAATGGGTCTTTCTCCAATCCTGATGCCCTGTTCTCCTTCATATAATCCAGCCTCTCGGATTTTTTGCCCAGCATACAGAATTAATAAGTGTGGTGAAATAATACAACCTTGGCACATACTTTTCCTGATCTTAAACCATTCAGTGTCCCCTTGTTCCATCTGAATGGCTGCCTCTTGGTCTATTTACTAGTTTCTCATGAGCACAATGAAATGTTCTGTAATACTCATTCTTTGCAATGTTGTCCATAGCTTGTCATGATCCGCACAATCTAAAGCCTTTATGTAATCAACAAAGTTCAGTTAAACATCTTTCTGGTATTCTCTGCTCTGCGCCAAAATCCATATTGTGTCAACAACGATATCCTTCATTCCATGTCCTATCTGAATCTGATCTGAACTTCTGGCAGTGCTTTGTCCATGTACTGCTGCAGCCATTTTTGAATTATCTGTAGTAAAATTTTATTTGACTATGATATTAATGATATTGTTTGATGAGTCCTGCTTTCTGTTGGGTCACATCTCTTTGGAATGGGCACAAATATGAATCTCTTCCAATAAGTTGGCCAGGTATGGGTCTTCCAAATTTGCTGGCATATAAGAGAGTGCCTCCAGTGCCACCTCTGTTGAAAGATTTCAATTTGTATTCCATTAATTCCTCGTACTTTATTCTTAACCAATGCCTTTAATGAACCTTGGACTTCTTCCTTCAGTCTCATTGGCTCTTGATCATGTGCTACCTCTTAAGTGGTTGAACACTGACAATTTCTTTTTGGTACAGTACTCTGGACATTTTTCCCTCTTCTTTTTATACTTTCTGCATCATTCAATATTTTGCCTATGTTGCTGTTAGGTGCCGTCAAGTCAGTTCTGACTCATAGAGATTCTGTATAGGGTTTCCAAGGAGTGGCTGGTGAGCTTGAACCACCAACCATGCAGTTCAAACCAACCTTGCAGTCCAGTACATTAACGCATAGTGCCACACCATTCTATAAGAATTTTCCAATATTGCAAGTCGAGACTTGAATTTGTTTCTTCAGTTATTTTCAGCTTCAGAAATGCTGCGTGTTCTTTTCTTTTGATTTTCTAACTTCAGGTCTTTGCACATTTCATTATAATATTTGTCTTTGACTTCCTGAGTTGCCCTTTGAAATTTTCTGTTCCGTTCTTTCACTTCCTTATTTCTTCCATTTGTTTTAGCCTAGCTATGCTGTTTCAGAGTCTCATCTGACATTCATTTTGGTCTTTAACTCCTTTCTTGTCTTCTTAATGGATTTTCGCTTTCTTACAGTATGATTTTCTTGATGTTATCCCAAAGTCCTTCTGGATTTCAGTCATTACTCTCTGATGTAACAAATCTGTTCTTGAGATGATCTGTAAATTCAAGTGGGATATGTTCATGGTCATATTTGGGTATTGTAGACTTGCTTTAATTTTATTCAGCTTCAGCCTGAACTTGTGAATGACAATTGATGGTCTGTTCCATAGTCTGTCTCTGGCCTTGTTTTGGCTGATGGCTTTTCCACCATCTCATCCCACAGATATATTCAGTTTTATTTCTGAGCATTCCATCTGGTGAGGTCCATGTGTATAGTCATCTTTTATGTTGTTTAAAGCATTTGAAATGAAGAAATCATTGGTCTTGCAAAAATCTGTCATGCGATCTCCAACATTTTTTCTTACTCCAAGGCATATTTTCCAACTACTGATCCTTCCTCTTTGTTTCCAACCTCTGCATTTCAATCACATGTAATTATCAATACATCTTGATTGCATGTTTGATCAATTTCAGACTGAAGGAGTTGGTAGAATTCCTCAATTTCATCTTCACTGGCTGTAGTGGTTGCTGTGTAAATTTGATATAGAAGACTTCTATATCATGCATTAAGCACTTTACCTACAGGTTGGTTTGTACCACAAGGTCAGCAGTTCAAACTCACCAGCCACTCTTTGGAAACCCTATACAGAGTTACCATGAGTCAGAACTGACTCGCCTGCATTTAATGTTGTTGTTGTTGTTGTTTCAAACTCACCAGCCACTCTTTGGAAACCCTATACAGAGTTACCATGAGTCAGAACTGACTCGCCTGCATTTAATGTTGTTGTTGTTGTTGTTGTTAAGTGCCTTCGAGTCGGAGCCGACCCATAGCGACCCTGTACAGGGTTTCCGAGGGTGTAAATCCTTACGGGAGTAGAAAGCCTCATCTTTCTCCCGCAGAGCGGCTGGTAGTTTCGAACCACTGACCTTAAGGTTCGCAGCCCGATTCGTAACCACTACGCTACCAGAGCTCCTTAATAGCAAATATTAATGGAGAACTTCTAATTATGTATTCCCAAAAAATCATAGTACTATATGTCTGTATATAATTTGCCTCACATAAATAAAATATGCACACATATAATGCTCATAGTGTATAGGGAATTAATGTGCAAGGGAGTTACATGGTTTGCAAAACCAAAAAATAAATAAATAAAAAAGTAACATTAGCAGTTTTTAATGTAAAAATATGTAATGCAAGTTTCTATGAGTCATTAGGAGTCCTGGTGTGGTAATAGGATAAACACTGGATGCCTAACCACAGTGTATGTGGTTCAAACCCACGAGTTACTCCTTGGAAACCCTCTTCAAGGATATTATGACTCAGAAGCTACTCAATGGTAATTAACAAAACAACAACATGAATCAGCTGTTGGGTATGAATTGCCAACCTGTGGTTAGCATTCCAGTGCTTATTTTTTTTATACAATTAAAAATTCATTTATTCGTTCCTAATTCTTAAATGTTTACCATACACAGGACTCTGTTCTAGTATTAGATATATAACGGTGAAGAAAATAGACAAAATTATGTTCTCCATGGGTTTGAATTCTATTTAAGAGACAAAGAGTAAATCAATGATTAAATATTATACTGTCAGAGAGTCATAATGCTAGAAAGAACATAGAGCAGGGAAAGGGACTAGAGAGGAATGTTGATTAAGAAAGATATTCAAACTTTGCTTCTCTATTGAGGTGATTCTGTTGTTTTTTTTAAGTTTTTATTGTGAACTGAGTGACAGTTTACATCAGAGAATGGGAGAACATCGATTTTACACTCATCCTGTTATATTGAGGTGATTCTTTTCTCTGGTCCACACTGTAAAAAGCAGGGAAGTTTGCCTTTGCATTTCAGAGAGAAAGCTCAACAAAAGCCGAAGGCAACCTAATATTAATATACTACTTAAAAAATATATTTTCTTCTTATAAGAGCTAGGTCCCTAGATTTTTTAGCATTTAATGTAGCTTAATATTTAAAGCAAAGAACTGAAAATCTAGAAAACTTACGTTAATTCCATTGACATAAGGTTTGATTTGAGCCTTGTTTTTTTTTTAGTTCATAATAAATTTATACATGCAAGTTTCATTATACCAATGAGAAAGCCCTTTAAATCTAAAATGATTAAAAGGAGCAGATATCAAGTACCCCCGATAGCAGCTACTAACACCTTGCTTAGCCACACCCCAAAGGGATACAACAGTAACAAAAATTTAGCAATTAACAAAAGTTAGACAAAGTTATATTATTACTATGGTGGTGGTGGTGGTGGTTACGTGCCATGGCGTTGGTTCCGACTCATAGCAACCCTGTATAGGGTTTCCGAGGCTGTAAATCTTTAGGGAAGCAGAAGCCTCATCTTTCTCCGTCGGACCGGTGGTAGTTTCGAACTGCTGAACTTGAGGTTAGCAGGCCGACTTGTACCAGTACGCTACAAGAGCTCTTCAAGTTATATTTATTGCTGTTGTTAAGTGCCGTCTAGTTGGTTCTTAGCTATGGTGACCCTGTATAGGGTTTCCAAGGTGCAGCTGATGAGCTTGAACCGTTGACTTTGAAATTCAAGCGACTTTGCAGTCCAGCGCATTAACCCACAGCACCACACTGGTAAATTTCGTGCCAACCACCTCAGCGTAAAGTGTGCTTGTTGTTGTTAAGTGCCCTCGAGTCGGTTCCTACCCATAGCGACACTAAACAGGGTTTCCTAGGCTGTAAATCTTTACGAGAGCAGAAAGTCTCATCTCTCTCCCGCGAAGAAGCTGGTAGTTTCGATCTGCTGACCTTGAGGTTTGCAGCCTGATTCGTAACCACTATGCTACCAGAGCGCCTTAAAATGTTCTTAGGATAAACTAATTAATAAAGCTAAACCATTTCTGCATTGTAAAAAAAAAAACCAAAAAACTAGAAATAAATAAAATAATCTATAATTGTGACTTTAATACTTTTTACCGCACGATAGCTGAAACACAACCTGGCATTAGCTACCCCACTATGTTTTCGTCTTAAACCTTAATAATCTACAACAAAATTGTTCGCCAGAGAACTACTAGCAATAGCTTGAAACTTAAAGGACATGGCAGTGCTTTATATCCACATAGAGGAGCCTGTTATGTAATCGATAAACCTAGATATACCTCACCATTACCTGCTAATTCAATCTATCTACCACCATCTTCAGCAAACCCTTAAAAGGCAAAATAGTTAGCTTAATAACTACCATGAAACATTAGGTCAATGTGTAGCACATGCAATGTTATACAATGGGGTACATTTTGTAATTAAGAAGGCAAATGAATATTTTTATGAAACTAAAAACTGAAGAAGGATTTAGTAGTAAATTAAGAATAGAGAGCTTAGTTATATTAGGCCATGAAGCACGTAATCACTGCCCATAATCTCTGGCCTTCACCCTCGTCAAATATCTTTACTAACTTAATTTATTTTATCCTAATTAATATAAGAGGAGGCAAGTTGTAGTAAGGTAAACAAACTGGAAAGTGTGCTTGGAATATTCAGAGTGTAGTTTAACTAGAGCATCTGGCCTACAAGATTTCAAATTATTTGAGCACTTTGAACTAACACTAGCCTAACCAAAAAACAATGAACTATAATTGATAAAAAACAAAAAATATTTATTTAAGCATTAAAGTATTTGTTGTTGTTATGTGCCATGGAGTCGGTTCTGACTCACAGCGACACTGTACAGGGTTTCCGAGGCTGTAAATCTTTACTGGAACAGAAAGCTTCATCTTTCTCCAACAGAGCCACTGATAGTTGGAACTGCTGACCTTGCAGTTCGCAGCCCGATTCATAACCACTATGCTACCAGAGCTACTTTGATTCGTAGTATAGGGGATAGAAATTACACTTCAGATCTACAGAGAAAGTACCCATAAGGGAAAAATGAATGGTTAATTCAAATTTAAAAATAGCAAAGATTAGACCTTTTACCTTTTGCACAATGAATTACTTAGACTAGACATAGTGACCTTAAGCCAAAATCCCAGAAACCAGAGGAGCTACTTCAGGGTAGTCTTCAGAACCAACTCATCTATGTAGTTATTCATTATAGTTATAGAATGAATAAAACTTATTCTCAGAGAAATTTAGGATGAAAGATACAATGGAAATGTTATCAAAAACGTAATGATCCTTGCAGCAACACACTGATTACAGCTTTGTTCTGCTGGGGAGGTTAGTCTGCCACCCTCAGTCAGGCAATAGAACTCAGACAGCAAGGATTCTCAAGGCACTGATGCCTTAGGGCATTTGCTATGGATGCAAATATACGTTGTTTCCTCATTATTATTCATAACAACCCCCAACAGACTTTTATAAAGCAAAACATCATTCACTAGGCTCAATATCCATGAACTTAAAAGATGGGTCTTCACTCATGTGTCACTAATTACCACTAAACTAACTAAAATGTATTTACAAACCATTAGCCCATAGAGGTTACCTCAGATCACTTTAGGAGATGTTTTCCCAGAAAGTATGCTGTTATAAAAATTTAAAGGGGAAGTTGAAAACCAACTAATGGACAATTTTTCCTTTTTCATTAAATTGTCAGAGAAAATCCTGAAAACTAAAAAAAAAAAAAAATTTTTTTTTACAATTTCAATACTTTGATGTCAAGCATTTTGTTTCATTTTTAATGAAAAGATATACCCACAAAACTCATCAAAATATATAAAATAAAGGCTCTGAACTTAATAATCTATTTAGTTGACAGCAATTCTAAAGTTCTATGACTTTGTTTGAATGGCCCTTTGT
Source organism: Chrysochloris asiatica (assembly GCF_000296735.1). Classification (NCBI taxonomy): domain Eukaryota; kingdom Metazoa; phylum Chordata; class Mammalia; order Afrosoricida; family Chrysochloridae; genus Chrysochloris; species Chrysochloris asiatica. The sequence goes on along the minus strand of NW_006408663.1, from coordinate 5,839,664 downwards.
TATACCTAAAACAAGATAATGATAAATCATAATGAAAAGTATAAGCAAATAAGAAATATATGTGATATTGATGGACAGGAATCCATTTTTCAAAGTAGATGGAAACACTTGTTATTATAATGAGCATTAAAAACATATTCTGATACATTGATGCAATTTAAAGACGACATAACAAAACTCTTTATAATATATTTTATTGCATTCAATAAATTGACTCCACAAAAACACATACACCAAAAAGAGCTATTAGATAATTGAAATCAAATGAAAATACAGTTAATTTCCTAGATCTTTCAAATAAACAGATGAAATATTTCACTAACATCATATTTATATTTTTATTTATACATATATTTTATAAACGTATATGTGTATGTAAAATAGCTATATTTACACACACATATATCTACATGGTGGTGGTGTGCCATGGAGTTAGTTCTGACTCATAGCCACCCTACATAGGGTTTCCAAGGCTGCTGTAAATCTTTATGGGATCAGAAAGCCTCATCTTTCTATTGCTTTTGAAAACAGCTGGTAGTTTCAAACTACTGACCTTGAGGTTAGCAACCTGACTTGTAACCACTATGCTACCAGAACTCCATATATGTATGTGTGTGTCTAAATTTTAACCAACTGAATTTCCTAAGAATGTGTATATTTTAATGAATGAACACATCTTGGTGTTTGTTTGTTAGGTGCCATCAAGTTGGTACCGACTCATAGCGACCTTAGGCACAGCAGAACGAAACTCTGGCCGATCCTGGGCACACCTCACTATTGTTGGCCCACTTTAGCTCATTGATGTTGCCACTTTGCCAATCCATCTCGCTAGGGGGTCTTCCTCTTTTTCTCTGACCCTCCACCTTACCAAACATGATATCCTTCTCTAGTGACTGGTCCTTCCTGACAATATGTCCAAAGAGACAATATATCTCTTATAAGACGAAGTTTGGCCATCCTGGCCTCCAAGGAGCACTCTGGTTATACTTCTTCCAACACAGACCTGTTGAGTTTTTTGGCAGCCCATGGCACTTTCAATAATCTCCTCCAACACCAGAACTCAAAAGCAACAATTCTTCTATTGTCTTCATTATTGACTGTCCAGCTTTCACACACATATGAGGTTATTGGAAATCACCTGGGTCAGGCGCACTTTAGTCTTCAAGCTGACGTCTTTGCTCTTTAACACTTTAAAAAGGTCTTGTGCAACAGATTTGCCTAATGCAATACATCATTTGATTTCTTGACTGCTTCCTCCATGAGTGTTGATGGTTGATCCAAGAAAAATGAAGTCCTTGACAACTTCTCTTCTCCGTTGATAAGAATGTTGTTTATTGGTCCAGTGGTGAGGATTTTTGTTTTCTT
>NW_006408663.1:5830742-5838128 GCF_000296735.1 Chrysochloris asiatica | reverse complement strand
ATAACCCGCTTCTCAGATTATGTGCTCAGCATAAGTATGGTGAATGGATACAACCCTGTCGCACACCTTTCTTAATTTTAAACCATTCAGTGTTCCCATGGTCTGTACGAATAACTGCCACTGGGTCCATATACAGATTATTCATGAGCACAATTCAGTGTTCCGGAATACTCATACTTCACAATGTTGTCCATAGCTTCTCATGATCCACACAATCGAAAGTTTTGCATAGTCAGTAAAGCACAGGTAAACATCTTTCTGATATTCTCTGCTTTCAGCCAAGATCCATCTGACATCAGCAATGATATTCCTCATTCCATGTCCTCTTCTGAATCCAGCTTGAACCTCTGGAAGTTCTCTGTTAATGTATGCTTGCAGCCGTTTCTGTATTAGCTTCAGTAAAACTTTACTTGCATGGGATATCAAAGAGATTGTCTGATGATTTCTGCATTCTGTTGGGTCACCTCTCTTTGGAATGGGCATAAATACAGATATTTTCCAATCAGTTGGCCAGATAGTTGTCTTTCAAATTTCTTGGCAGAGAAGAGTGAGTTCCTCCTGTGCCACCTCACTTTCTTGAAAGATTTCAATTTTTATTCCTTCAGTTCCTGGTGCCTTGTTCTTTGCCAATTCCCTCAATGCACCTTGGACTTCCTCCTTCAGTATCATTGGCTCTTGATCATATGCTACCTCTTGAAATGTTTGAACAGCAACCATTTCTTTTTGGTACAGTGACTCTGTGTATTCTTCCATGTTTTTTATGCTTTCTGCATCATTCAATAATTTGCCCATAGCATCCATCAATAATGAAAGTCAAGACTTGAATTTTTTCTTCGTTTCCCCCTGCTTGAGAAGTGCTGAGCATGTTCTTCCTTTTTTCATTTTCTGACTCCAGATCTCTGTACATTGTGTTGTACTTATGAAACAGTGTCAGACTGTTGAGTCTTAAACCATCTGTTGAGCTTTATTCACAATCCTAATTCCCGTAGAAATTTATAATATAATGATTTAAGGAGCATCGGAACTAGCAATGACCACTTATTTCACTCTTACAAGGACCACCAGGATGACCTCTGTGACTGAAATGCTATCATTCACATTGAAACACCAAGTACACCTTGAGTTTATAAAGCATCATCATAATTCTGTATCTGTGTACAATACTCTGGGCATTTATAAAAAGAATATAACCCAGTCACTAAGACAACAAAAAGCCCTGTTCACCTTGAAAGAAAATTACTACAACCAACTGAATTAAGGTTAAGACTCTGTAGGCAACATTTTATATGAAATACCTCCACTTTAAGATTCTCCTCCTGGGAAATGTTACTGAGGATTTTAGTGACATATATAGACAGAGGTAAGAACAACGCAATATGTATAGCAACATAAAATTTATATTGTATATATTCTGAAACATAAAAAGTTTTATGGAGAAAAATAAGTGTGAAGTCAATAATAAAAAAAAAAAAGAAACAGGGGCTATGGGGATGGGAATTGGGGAATGGGGAATCACTAGAATGAAAGGGGGTTTTATGACCTAGCACCAAAGAATCTAAGGTAATCTTTTGGGAATGGAATGGTAAGCAACTGGCCCACTTACACCTAAAGCAAAAATAGAATTTTTTCTATGTGTTATATTCACATATGAATAACAAAATACGATAAATCTGTCATACTTAAATATGATCCCTAAGGATTTAACAGTGAAGGGGAATTTTGTGTATAAACTCCAAATTCAAGCATGCACACACACATGCACATACACACATGGACACAAACCAAATACCCTTAAAGCTACCTAATATATGGTGAACCGATGATGGGCCTAGAATTTCAACTACCAACACAAAGAAATGCTCATTAATATCAGTACTAATTTTAAATTCAGGATCTTTCAGACAACTTTTATTGAAAGATCAAAGCGATGCTAATATTCAGTTTTACCTAATGATTATTAAGCTTCCATCAAATTCCAGGCAACGTTCTATATACTTAAAAAACAGAGCTGCTATAATTTAAAACAATAGAATTTTGTAGTTAGAAAGCTTCTTTTGAGAGTCAGACTATCAAATTTCTAATTCTTATTCTACAATTGGCTAGGTATGTGATCCTCAATAGTACATAACTTCTCTTAACTTTAGCTTTTCATCTATAAATATGGTACTCTGGCTACCTACTTCCAATAATTGTCATAAGAATAACATAGAACTATGTGTCATAAGAATAACATAGAACTATGTGTCATAAGAATAACATAGAACTATGTGTCATAAGAATAACATAGAACTATGTGTCATAAGATTAACATAGAACTATGTGGTCCTTAGTATAGTGCTGGAAGACTGGGTGTAATAAACAAATCACTAAATGGTTAGTATTTTTACCAGTAATTCACTCAACAATGTGTGAAACAGGAATTATTATCCCTGTTTTATAATTCAAGTACTAAGAGGTAAAGCTGGGAGCGGGATCCAATTCTACCAGGCTCTAGCACCCAAGAGTTTTATTTTCAATTTTTGCAAAACCTAATAATACATATTCCTGGCATAGCGTTGTGGGTTAATGAGCCAGAGTGCAAAGCAATTTTACCTGCAAGGTCGACGGTTCAAGCTTACCAGCTCCTCCTCAGAAACCCTATACAGGGCCACTATGGGTCAGATCGACTCGACGGCACTTAACAACAACAACAAATAATATATAATTAAGACATTTTGACATTATGATACTACTATCAATTGCATTTAGTTATTAAACTATGAAGTATCAATTCCTTTTTCTTTTTTTATTCTACACAGTAGTTAAAACAATAAAATGGTAAATACTTGCTATTGTTTTTAGATGTGATTGAGTCACTTCCAACTCAGTGATGTTTTGCACAACAGAGGGAAACACTGCCCTGTTCTACGCCAACCTTACAATTTATGTTATGCTTGAGCCCATTCCTGCTGCCACTATGCCAATCCATCTCATTGGGGATTTACATCTTTTTGCCTGACCCTCCATTATAGCAAGCATCATGTCCTTCTGCAGAGACTGATCCTTCCTAATGATATGTCTAAAGTATGAGAAACAGAGTCTCATCGTTCTGGCTTCTAAGGAGTGTTCTGTCTGTACTTCTTCCAACACAGATTTGTTTGTTCTGGCAAATATTTCAGATTTCAGATTCTCAACTTTATATGTTCCAGGTTTCCTGAAGGAGGACAGGCCATTGATGGCTCCATAGCTCCCAACAGCAATTCCCTAAATGAATTCGTGTTCCCATTGCCCTTGTCATCCAAATGCTGTCTCTCAAACACATCCTAATTTAGAATCTATATTCTCTATTCTTCCTCATGGAGCGTAATCATTCTGCTGCATGTTGAGGTAAAGGTAGTAAGAGATGTTTCTATCAGCTTCCTTTAATTACTGCTCCTATCAAGATTAAAATGTTATTGTTACATTTTATATTAATAATATAAGAATCATGGCTGGTGACTCTGTAGGATTAAAAATTGAGTGCTAACTTCAAGGTTGGTAGTTCAAATCCACCAGTTGCTTCATGGGAGAAAAATAAGGCTGTTTTCTCCTATAAATATTTACAGCCTTGGAAACCCTGCATAGGGTTGCTATGAGTCACAACTGACTCAGTGACAGTGGATTTTTTGATTATTATATTTCAGGCACTATTCTACAAAATTTACAGATAGATACAGATTTACTTAATTCCCAGATTGAAATTCAGAGAGAATAACTAATTTGCCTAGGATTATTGAACTTGTTGTTGTTTTTAAGTTCTGTCAAGTCTGTTCTGACTTACTGACCCAGTATAGGGTTTTCAAGGAGCAGCTGGTGGGTTTGAACCACCAACCTTGTAGTTAGCAACCCAGTGCTTTTATACAGCACCACACCAGAATTCCATCAGAGATGTTTCTCTCTTAATCTTATAAATACAATTAATGTGTTATATTTTTGAGGAACATATTATAGCACTTTACTTTGAGGAAACTGAGAGGTTAATTTGACTACAGATAAAAGGGAGCTTCATAAGTGTGTGAAAAATTATGTTGTCTTTTAGATCCATTTTTCCACAAACTTTTTGAACCCCCCTTTAGATACCATTTAAATCCTTAACCACACCCTTCCCACTTTCCCTTTACTTATTGTATATCTTTGATTGTTGTTGTTAAGTACCATCAAGTCAGCTCTGACTCATTGTGACACTGTATAAGGTTTCCGAGGAGCTGCTAGTTGAGTTTGAACTGACAACATTGCAGTTTAAACCTACCTTGTAGTCCAGTGCTTATCCTACAGTGCCACACCAGGACATCATACTTTTCATAGTCTTTATTTATTTTATATTATTCATCTCCCAAGTCTAAACTGGAGGATATGGCTCTTGCACTAACTGAATTAATCCTGTGGTGATTTACTTAGACCAGACTAGAACCTCCTGCCTATATCCTGATCCATTAATTCTTCTGGTGCAAATAACAATAGAATGAAAAAGAAAACCTGGGTGGACTTTTTCTTCCCTTAAAATCTAAATTGATGCTGGGATGGTCCTTTAAGGAGAGGAAACTCTACACAAAATCTTACCATATCTTACGAAGCATACTCAAATCCTGCATATGTTTTAAGACTAGGCTAATTTTACATTAGAAGAAGCTGTGCACCCCTGAAAGCAAATCCTGTATTCAAATAAGTATTTGTCACATTGTGGAATATTACCAAATAACAGGAGCTTTTGAATGGTGCAAATTGTTAATGTGTTTGGCTGCTAACCAAAAGGTTGGAAGTTCAAGTCCACCCAGAGTTGCCTTGGAAGAGAGGTCTGGAAATCTATTTCAAAACAATAGCCTTTGAAAACCATATGAAGCACAGTTCTACTCTGACACGTTTAAGGTCACAATTAGTCAGAATCAAGTCAACAACCTGTATAACTTATATACAACACACACACACATATATACATAACAGATAGTACTCAGTTGTTAAATGCCATCAAGTTGGTTCTGACTCATAGCAATCCTGTCTTTATAGGGTTTCCAAGGAGCAGCTGGTGGGTTTGAACTGCTGATCTTTCAGTTAGCAATCCAGTGATTATCCTACAATGACACACCAGGACTCCATATAATGCACACTAGAAGATTACAAATTAAAAGACAAAAATTTAATATGTAAGTATATTGAAGTTTCCAGGAAGGGGCTGGGGTGGGGAGGAAGTGATAGAAGTGGTGGAAATGAAGCACCAAATAAGCCATTTATTGGAAATCAAGGTGGTTGTGATCACATAGTCTCTAAGATAAACCATATTGAAAGTCCATACGACATATAGCACTCTTAGAATATTGTTTACTGGTGCTATTAGTAGAAGTACATTTTAAATAGAAGTAAATCAGCACTGAGAAGTAAATGTATGTGAAAAATGAGGGTATTTAGGGAAGATTTTTTACTTTAATGGGCAAAAGAGTTGAATTATTTTCCATTATTCACTACATGGGACATCTAGTCATCTTTTAAAAAAATTTGGTTTATACATGTCAATAAATCCATAACCTTAAAATTTGTTGTAGGGAATTTAAAAAGTGTATTTTCCTCAAAAGAGTTGTGAAATAATCTTTAAAGAAAAAAACTGCTTATTTTACTATGGCAAAACATTTTAGGTTGAAGGATTACATTCTTTCAGACTAAAATGCAGGGGACATATTTTCCCAGAGGTTTAATCTATTGTACTTCATTGGGCTGATCCCAATTATGAGATTTTCCAGTAAATATGATTTTCTTCTTTCATCAGCTCTGGGAGAACATGATGGAAAACCACACAGCGATATACGGATCAAATTCATCTTTTTTTTTTTTTTTTTTTTTTTTTTAATTTAAGTCAAGTAGGCATTTTCCTCAAGTGCAAGTTAATGTAAATCATGCATTGCTAGAACTCTGACCTTTGAAATTATACTTGCATAGTCAGATTTCCCTGACAAAGTACATGTTTATAGTATCTTTTATTTAAATCAATATTCTGCATGCATGAGCAGAGGAAGGAAAAGAGAAAGGCTAACAGCAAATAAAGAAAGCCCAAATGATTTAGCTCAGCAGAGTGGAATAATGAGTCAAGTTTTTCCCAGTGTCCAAGCCACTCTGTGATATTTAGCTAGGCACTTATAGAAGTGTGTAACATTTTCAGGTCATTAAGATGCTATTTTGTACATTTCCAGAGTCAACTTACTCTCCTAGGCATCCCAGTTGCTACTAAATTCAGAGGTGAATTGAATACATCGCATAATTAATTTATGGCTTGATTGCAATATCACTTAAGGGGTAGTCTTAATTTTCAAGGTAGGAGCAGTTATCAGATGTGTTGGAGTGCAATGAACTGAGGCATTTAGGTGACAGTATTAAATGAAAATACCTTGGTTAGTAGCCCTCAAACACAATGGCATATAGAGAAAGAGCCTGAACTTTATCAACTTATATAACAATTCTTTGAGTACTCCTAATAAAGATGGTTGCGAAAGAGTAAAGCTTTATCAGCTTTAACCACAAATCAAAAAAGTTGCACATGCCTTATACTCAACATATTATCTCCATTTTTAGACATGGAATTTTATGGTGTCAATCTATTAGTTCACAATTTCAGGTGCATTTGGAACTTGCTTCATAATAACCGATCAAGGATTAATCCTAGAGTGTGTTGTTTGTTGTTGAAGGCTGTTAAATAGAATAATAATAATAATAATAATAATAAACAATCAAGTATCGGGGCATGGTCTAGGTTTAAGCAGCCATCGTGTCTATTCTCTGCAGTTGTGTCTACTCTCTAACCACACATCTGTCAATTTGTTGTACTGTGATTGCATTAGTGTCACTGTGATGCTGAAAGCCATGCCACCAGTATTTTAAATGATGCAGGCTCACTCATGATGAACAGGTTTCTATGGAGCTTCCAGACTAAGACACACTAGAAAGAAGGTGAAGCTAACTGCTTCTGAATGTTTAACCACTGAAAAGTTTATAAATAGCAGTGGAACACTGTCAGGTACAGCACCAGAAGATGAAACATTATGAGTAGCACTCCTATTTTGTCAGATATAGTGCCGAAAGATAAGCCACTCAGCTTGGAAGGCTCTCAATGTGGGAAAGAGCTGTCTCCTATAATTAAAATTTAACTGTCATGATGCAAATGGAGAGGATCTTTTGAGACTTGCATTTACTGATGGGGCACAACTCAAGACAAGGAGAAATAGCTGTAGACATCCATTTATAATCAGATTATGGAATATAAAAAGTATGAATCTAGGAAAATTGAAAGTTGTCAAAAATGGAATATAACACAAAAAGATCAGTATCTTAGGCATTGTTGTTGTTATGTGCCGTGGCGTAGGTTCCGACTCATAGCGACCCTAT